>NW_026083348.1:0-41335 GCF_020184175.1 Aphis gossypii
TTGCCTATATCAAACGACTTGAACACTATCTTCTTTCAACAGCCTTAGTTATGAATATCTGTGTAAATATGCCTAATTCATTACAAATTTGCTAATTTAAGACATATTTTTTCATTCCTTACACATGAAACTATACACATTTGATTTATTTTAAAATTTAGAAAAAGTATAGTATACCTCATTTAATAAAATAATGATCCTAAATAAAAAAAAAAACTAATACTGATTTTCATTTTTAATTATTAACATGAGTGTAAATATGACAAATTCATTAATGATTTGCTAATTTAAGACATATTTTTTCATTCCTTACACATGAAACTATACACATTTGATTTATTTTAAAATTTAGAAAAAGTATAGTATACCTCATTTAATAAAATAATGATCCTAAATAAAAAAAAAAACTAATACTGATTTTCAATTTTAATTATTAACATGTGTATAAATATGACAAATTCATTAAAAATTTGTTAATTTAAGACATATTTTTTATTCCTTACAAATGAAATTATACACATTAGATTTATTTTAAAATTTAGAAAAAGTATAGTATACCTCATTTAATAAAATAATGATCCTAAATAAAAAAAAAAAAATAACACAGTTTTCAATTTTTAATTATTAACGTTTGTGTAAATATGACAAATTCATTAATGATTTGCTAATTTAAGACATATTTTATCATTCCTAACACATGAAACTATACAAATTAGATTTATTTTAAAATTTAGAAAAAGTATAGTATACCTCATTGCATAAATTAATGATTCATAAAAAAAAAAATTAATTCTTATTTTCAATTTTTAATTATTAATATGTTTTTGGGAACTCAAATACACTAATGATAATACAATTCACACACTCTAATATAGCAAATCACTGATAACGTAGCATATTGCCTATATCAAACCCCTTGAACACTATCTTCTTTCAACAGCCTTAGTTATGAATATCTGTGTAAATATGCCTAATTCATTACAAATTTGTTACCTAGTTAAAGACATATTTTTTCATTCCTAACACATGAAACAATACAAATTAGATTTATTTTAAAATTTAGAAAAATATAGTATACCTAACTTAATAAAATAATGATTATAAATAAAAAAAAAAACTAATACTGATTTTCATTTGTAATTATTAACATGTGTGTAAATATGATAAATTCATTAATGATTTGCTAATTTAAGACATATTTTTTCATTCCTTCATCATGAAACTATACACATTTGATTTATTTTAAAATTTAGAAAAAGTATAGTATACCTCATTTAATAGAATAATGATCCTAAATGAAAAAAAAACTAATACTGATTTTCATTTTTAATTATTAACATGTGTGTAAATATGACAAATTGATTAATGATTTGCTAATTTAAGACATATTTTTTCATTCCTTACACATGCAACTATACACATTTGATTTATTTTAAAATTTAGAAAAATTATAGTATACGTCATTTAATAAAATAATGATCCTAAATAAAAAAAAAAAAAATAATACTGATTTTCATTTTTAATTATTAACATGTGTGTAAATATGACAAATTGATTAATGATTTGCTAATTTAAGACATATTTTTTCATTCATTACACAAGAAACTATACACATTTGATTTATTTTAAAATTTAGAAAAAGTATAGTATACGTCATTTAATAAAATAATGATCCTAAATAAAAAAAAAAAAAATAATACTGATTTTCATTTTTAATTATTAACATGTGTGTAAATATGATAAATTCATTAATGGTTTGCTAATTTAAGACATACTTTTCATTCCTTCCACATGAAACTATACACATTTGATTTATTTTAAAATTTAGAAAAAGTATACTATATACCTCATTGCAAAAATTAATGATTCTTAAAAAAAAAAATAATTCTTATTTTCAATTTTTAATTATTAATATGTTTTTGGAACTCAAATACCAAATTGATTATACAATTCACACACTCTAATATAGCAAATCACTGATAATGTAGCATATTGCCTTTATCAAACCCCTTGAACACTATCTTCTTTCAACAGCCTTAGTTATGAATATCTGTGTAAATATGCCTAATTCATTACAAATTTGTTACCTAGTTAAAGACATATTTTTTCATTCCTAACACATGAAACTATACAAATTAGATTTATTTTAAAATTTAGAAAAAGTATAGTATACCTAATTAAATAAAATAATAATTATAAATATAAAATAAAACTAATACTGATTTTCATTTTTAATTAATAACATGTGTGTAAATATGACAAATTCATTAATGATTTGCTAATATAAGACATATTTTTTCATTCCTAACACATGAAACTATACACATTAGATTTATTTTAAAATTTAGAAAAAGTATAGTATACCTCATTTAATAGAATAATGATCCTAAATGAAAAAAAAAACTAATACTGATTTTCATTTTTAATTATTAACATGTGTGTAAATATGACCAATTGATTAATGATTTGCTAATTTAAGACATATTTTTTCATTCGTTACACATGCAACTATACACATTTGATTTATTTTAAAATTTAGAAAAAGTATACTATATACCTCATTGCAAAAATTAATGATTCTTAAAAAAAAAAATTAATTCTTATTTTCAATTTTTAATTATTAATATGTTTTTGGGAACTCAAATACACTATTGATAATACATTTCACACACTCTAATATAGCAAATCACTGATAACGTAGCATATTGCCTATATCAAACGACTTGAACACTATCTTCTTTCAACAGCCTTAGTTATGAATATCTGTGTAAATATGCCTAATTCATTACAAATTTGTTAGTTTAAGACATATTTTTTCATTCCTAACACATGAAACTATACACATTAGATTTATTTTAAAATTTAGAAAAAGTATAGTATACCTCATTTAATAAAATAATGATCCTAAATAAAAAAAAAAACTAATACTGATTTTCATTTTTAATTATTAACATGAGTGTAAATATGACAAATTCATTAATGATTTGCTAATTTAAGACATATTTTTTCATTCCTTACACATGAAACTATACACATTTGATTTATTTTAAAATTTAGAAAAAGTATAGTATACGTCATTTAATAAAATAATGATCCTAAATAAAAAAAAAAAATAATACTGATTTTCATTTTTAATTATTAACATGTGTGTAAATATGACAAATTCATTAATGATTTGCTAATTTAAGACATATTTTTTCATTCCTTACACATGAAACTATACACATTTGATTTATTTTAAAATTTAGAAAAAGTATAGTATACCTCATTTAATAAAATAATGATCCTAAATAAAAAAAAAAAAATAATACTGTTTTCAATTTTTAATTATTAACGTTTGTGTAAATATGACAAATTCATTAATGATTTGCTAATTTAAGACATATTTTTCATTCCTTACACATGAAACTATACCCATTTGATTTATTTTAAAATTTAGAAAAAGTATAGTATACCTCATTAAATAAAATAATGATCCTAAATAAAAAAAAAAACTAATACTGATTTTCAATTTTAATTATTAACATGTGTGTAAATATGACAAATTCATTAAAAATTTGTTAATTTAAGACATATTTTTTCATTCCTAACATATAAACTATACAAATTAGATTTATTTTAAAATTTAGAAAAAGTATAGTATACCTCATTTAATAAAATAATGATCCTAAATAAAAAAAAAAAATAATACTGATTTTCATTTTTAATTATTAACATGTGTGTAAATATGACAAATTGATTAATGATTTGCTAATTTAAGACATATTTTATCATTCCTAACACATGAAACTATACAAATTAGATTTATTTTAAAATTTAGAAAAAGTATAGTATACCTAATTGCATAAATTAATGATTCTTAAAAAAAAAAATTAATTCTTATTTTCAATTTTTAATTATTAATATGTTTTTGGAACTCAAATACACTATTGATTACACAATTCACACACTCTAATATAGCAAATCACTGATAACGTAGCATATTGCCTATATCAAACGACTTGAACACTATCTTCTTTCAACAGCCTTAGTTATGAATATCTGTGTAAATATGCCTAATTCATTACAAATTTGCTAATTTAAGACATATTTTTTCATTCCTTACACATGAAACTATACACATTTGATTTATTTTAAAATTTAGAAAAAGTATAGTATACCTCATTTAATAAAATAATGATCCTAAATAAAAAAAAAAACTAATACTGATTTTCATTTTTAATTATTAACATGAGTGTAAATATGACAAATTCATTAATGATTTGCTAATTTAAGACATATTTTTTCATTGCTTACACATGAAACTATACACATTTGATTTATTTTAAAATTTAGAAAAAGTATAGTATACCTCATTTAATAAAATAATGATCCAAAATAAAAAAAAAAACTAATACTGATTTTCAATTTTTATTATTAACATGTGTATAAATATGACAAATTCATTAAAAATTGTTAATTTAAGACATATTTTTTATTCCTTACAAATGAAATTATACACATTTGATTTATTTTAAAATTTAGAAAAAGTATAGTATACCTCATTTAATAAAATAATGATCCTAAATAAAAAAAAAAAAATAATAACACATTTTCAATTTTAATTATTAACGTTTGTGTAAATATGACAAATTCATTAATGATTTGCTAATTTAAGACATATTTTATCATTCCTAACACATGAAACTATACAAATTAGATTTATTTTAAAATTTAGAAAAAGTATAGTATACCTCATTGCATAAATTAATGATTCTTAAAAAAAAAAATTAATTCTTATTTTCAATTTTTAATTATTAATATGTTTTTGGAACTCAAATACACTATTGATTACACAATTCACACACTCTAATATAGCAAATCACAGATAACGTAGCATATTGCCTATATCAAACCCCTTGAACACTATCTTCTTTCAACAGCCTTAGTTATGAATATCTGTGTAAATATGCCTAATTCATTACAAATTTGTTAGTTAAAGACATATTTTTTCATTCCTAACACATAAAACTATACAAATTAGATTTATTTTAAAATTTAGAAAAAGTATAGTATACCTAATTTAATAAAATAATGATCCTAAATAAAAAAAAAAAAATAATACTGATTTTCATTTTTAATTAATAACATGTGTGTAAATATGACAAATTCATTAATGATTTGCTAATATAAGACATATTTTTTCATTCCTAACACATAAAACAATACAAATTAGATTTATTTTAAAATTTAGAAAAAGTATAGTATACCTCATTGCATAAATTAATGATTCTTAAAAAAAAAAATTAATTCTTATTTTCAATTTTTAATTATTAATATGTTTATGGGAACTCAAATACACTATTGATTATATAATTCACACACTCTAATATAGCAAATCACTGATAACGTAGCATATTGCGTATATCAAACCCCTTGAACACTATCTTCTTTCAACAGCCTTAGTTATGAATATCTGTGTAAATATGCCTAATTCATTACAAATTTGTTACCTAGTTAAAGACATATTTTTTCATTCCTAACACATGAAACAATACAAATTAGATTTATTTTAAAATTTAGAAAAATATAGTATACCTAACTTAATAAAATAATGATTATAAATAAAAAAAAAAACTAATACTGATTTTCATTTTTAATTATTAACATGTGTGTAAATATGACCAATTGATTAATGATTTGCTAATTTAAGACATATTTTTTCATTCGTTACACATGCAACTATACACTTGATTTATTTTAAAATTTAGAAAAATTATAGTATACGTCATTTAATAAAATAATGTTCCTAAATAAAAAAACAAAAATAATACTGATTTTCATTTTTAATTATTAACATGTGTGTAAATATGACAAATTGATTAATGATTTGCTAATTTAAGACATATTTTTTCATTCATTACACAAGAAACTATACACATTTGATTTATTTTAAAATTTAGAAAAAGTATAGTATACGTCATTTAATAAAATAATGATCCTAAATAAAAAAAAAAACTAATACTGATTTTCATTTTTAATTATTAACATGAGTGTAAATATGACAAATTC
This sequence comes from Aphis gossypii, assembly GCF_020184175.1. Lineage (NCBI taxonomy): Eukaryota > Metazoa > Arthropoda > Insecta > Hemiptera > Aphididae > Aphis > Aphis gossypii. The sequence continues at coordinate 6,052 of NW_026083348.1, forward strand.
ATTAATGGTTTGCTAATTTAAGACATACTTTTCATTCCTTCCACATGAAACTATACACATTTGATTTATTTTAAAATTTAGAAAAAGTATACTATATACCTCATTGCAAAAATTAATGATTCTTAAAAAAAAAAATTAATTCTTATTTTCAATTTTTAATTATTAATATGTTTTTGGAACTCAAATACACTATTGATAATACAATTCACACACTCTAATATAGCAAATCAATGATAACGTAGCATATTGCCTATATCAAACGACTTGAACACTATCTTCTTTCAACAGCCTTAGTTATGAATATCTGTGTAAATATGCCTAAATCATTACAAATTTGCTAATTTAAGACATATTTTTTCATTCCTTACACATGAAACTATACACATTGATTTATTTTAAAATTTAAAAAGTATAGTATACCTCCTTTAATAAAATAATGATCCTAAATGAAAAAAAAAAATAATACTGATTTTCAATTTTTAATTATTAACGTTTGTGTTAATATGACATTTTCATTGATGGTTTGCTAATTTAAGACATACTTTTCATTCCTTCCACATGAAACTATACACATTTGATTTATTTTAAAATTTAGAAAAGTATAGTATACCTAATTTAATAAAATAATGATTGTAAATAAAAAATAAAACTTATACTGATTTTCATTTTTAATTATTAATATGTTTTTGGGAACTCAAATACACTATTGATTATACAATTCACACACTCTAATATAGCAAATCACTGATAACGTAGCATATTGCCTATATCAAACGACTTGAACACTATCTTCTTTCAACAGCCTTAGTTATGAATATCTGTGTAAATATCCCTAATTCAATACAAATTTGTTAGTTTAAGACATATTTTTTCATTCTTACACATGAAACTATACAAAATAGATTTATTTTAAAATTTAGAAAAAGTATAGTATACCTCATTTAATAAAATAATGATCCTAAATAATAAAAAAAAACTAATACTGATTTTCAATTTTAATTTTTAACATGTGTGTAAATATGACAAATTCAATCAAAATTTGTTAATTTATGACATATTTTTTTATTCCTTACAAATGAAATTATACACATTAGATTTATTTTAAAATTTAGAAAAAGTATAGTATACGTCATTTAATAAAATAATGATCCTAAATGAAAAAAAAAAATAATACTGATTTTCGTTTTTAATTATTAACATGTGTGTAAATATGACAAATTCTTTAATAATTTGCTAATTGAAGACATATTTTTTCATTCCTAACACATGAAACTATACACATTTGATTTATTTTAAAATTTAGAAAAAGTATACTATATACCTCGTTTCAAAAATTAATGATTCTTAAAAAAAAAAATTAATTCTTATTTTCAATTTTTAATTATTAATATGTTTTTGGGAACTCAAATACACTATTGATAATACAATTCACACACTCTAATATAGCAAATCACTGATTACGTAGCATATTGCCTATATCAAACGACTTGAACACTATCTTCTTTCAACAGCCTTAGTTATGAATATCTGTGTAAATATGCCTAATTCATTACAAATTTGCTAATTTAAGACATATTTTTTCATTCCTTACACATGAAACTATACACATTTGATTTATTTTAAAATTTAGAAAAAGTATAGTATACCTCCTTTAATAAAATAATGATCCTAAATGAAAAAAAAAAATAATACTGATTATCATTTTTAATTATTAACGTTTGTGTTAATATGACATTTTCATTAATGATTAGCTAATTTTAGACATATGATTTAATTTATAACACATTGTACTAGACACCTTAGATTCACTTTAAAGTTTAGAAAAAGTATAGTATACCTCATTGCATAAAATAATGATTATAAATAAAAAATAAAACTAATACTGATTTTCATTTTTAATTATTAACATGTGTGTAAATATGACAAATGCATTAATGATTTGCTAATTTAAGACATATTTTTTCATTCCTTACACATGAAACTATACACATTAGATTCATTTCAAAATTTAGAAAAAGTATAGTATACCTAATTTAATAAAATAATGATCCTAAATAAAAAACAAAATTAATTCTTATTTTCAATATTTAATTATTATTATGTGTGTAAATATGCCTAATTCATTACAAATTTGTTAGTTTAAGACATATTTTTTCATTCCTTACACATGAAACTATACAAATTTGATTTATTTTAAAATTTAGAAAAAGTATAGTAAACCTCATTTAATAAAATAATGATCCTAAATAAAAAAAATAATAATAATACTGATTTTCAATTTTTAATTATGAACGTTTGTGTTAATATGACATTTTCATTAATGATTTGCTAATTTAAGACATACTATTTCATTCCTAACACATGAAACTATACACATTAGATTTATTTAAAATTTAGAAAAAGTAGAGTATACCTCATTTAATAAAATAATGATTATAAATAAAAAAAAAAAACTAATACTGATTTTCATTTTTAATTATTAACATGTGTGTAAATATGACAAATTCATTAAAAATTTGTTTATTCAAGCCATATTATTTTATTCCTTACACATGAAACTATACACATTAGATTTATTTTAAAATTTAGAAAAAGTATAGTATACCTCATTGCATAAAATAATGAACCTAAATGAAAAAAAAAAATAATACTGATTTTCAATTTTTAATTATTAACGTTTTTGTTAATATGACATTTTCATTAATGATTTGCTAATTTAAGACATACTTTTCATTCCTAACACATTGAACTATACACATTTGATTTATTTTAAAATTTAGAAAAAGTATAGTATACCTAATTTAATAAAATAATGATCCTAAATAAAAAACAAAATTAATTCTTGTTTTCAATATTTATTTATTAACATGTGTGTAAATATGACAAATTCATTAAAAATTTGTTAAATTAAGACATATTTTTTTATTCCTTACACATGAAACTATACACATTAGATTCATTTCAAAATTTAGAAAAAGTATAGTATACCTCATTGCATAAAATAATGATCCTAAATAAAAAACTAAATTAATTCTTATTTTCAATATTTAATTATTATTATGTGTGTAAATATGCCTAATTCATTACAAATTTGTTAGTTTAAGACATATTTTTTCATTCCTTACACATGAAACTATACAAATTTGATTTATTTTAAAATTTAGAAAAAGTATAGTAAACCTCATTTAATAAAATAATGATCCTAAATAAAAAAAAAAATAATAATACTGATTTTCAATTTTTAATTATGAACGTTTGTGTTAATATGACATTTTCATTAATGATTTGCTAATTTAAGACATACTATTTCATTCCTAACCCATGAAACTATACACATTAGATTCATTTCAAAATTTAGAAAAAGTACAGTAATTTCATTGCATAAAATAATGATCCTAAATAAAAAAAAAATAATTATACTGATTTTCAATTTTTAATTATTAACGTTTGTGTTAATATGACATTTTCATTAATGATTTGCTAATTTTAGACATATGATTTAATTTATAACACATTGTACTAGACACATTAGTTTCATTTTATAATTTAGATAAAGTATAGTATACCTCATTGCATAAAATAATGATCCTAAATAAAAAACAAAATTAATTCTGGTTTTCAATATTTATTTATTAACATGTTTTTGGGAACTCAAATACACTATTGATTATACAATTCACACACTCTAACATATCAAATCACTGATAATGTAGAATATTGCCTATATCAAACCCCTTGACAACTATCTTCATATAAAAACAACTTTTGCTTAATATTTTTTAGTAAAAATAAAATAAATATCTCTTAGTTATAGCATTTCCCTAGTTAGGTTCTATATTTTCTTTTCAAAAATAATGTACCAATGACCAAACATGTTCTAATGAAAGTAACTTACCATCTATATATGAAATTAAATAAATTTTTTTTGAAGTTCATTCATTTGGTAATTATAAGCATTCAATTAAATTACCAGTATACCACATATTAAAGAACACATCTAAACATGAATAGCTTAGATTGTACAATATGTGATAGTCACACACAACTGGAATATTGTTTTCTATATGAGAATCTAAAAATTAAATTCTTTGATAAAAACGTTTACATTGAGATATTTACATTGAGATGCTGCATAAAGGTAAATAAAAACATCTAATACTTAAAAAATAATTCCCTTTTCATAAATGATTTAAGAGTAGTGGTTAGTGATATATAAATGCAATAGTATTTATCAAAATGTATTAAAAAACAATATGTAATAAGAAAAGAAAGAAGGTACAGTATATAATACAAATCGGGATACAGCTAAAGTTTTTCTAAAAAATATGTAGAGTATTAATAGAATAATTATTATCAATAAAAATACGAATAACATTTTTCAGAAAAATTAATCCAATAATGACAGTAACAATTATAGATTAAATGTATTATAATGTAAAACAAGTATAAGTTAAACAATCGTAATAAAATTATTTGAGAGATAGGAAAGAGTAAAGTATCATTATGTCCATATTGATTTTAATCCTACAATTATAAAATACGTCATACCTATTATTACTAGTGAAATTTAAATCAATGTTTGAATAATAATATTACGTACCGTTGTGTCGTTATTTTAAGTAATGATCGATAAACTAACCTGAATGATCAGATTTCAATGAAAATTTATTCATTATTTGAATTTCCTTTTTTACTAGATATTTGATTTAATTTTCATTCTATAAACAAAATACCTACTAGAAGATATTTTGTTGAGCATATTTAGGGATTTTGACAATTGAATGAAAGATAATCATTAAGTTCTAGTAGTTTATTTTTTACCATAGGGCATCGATATTGACATAAACTACAACCGTCGTCTATACTATAGAGTTCGAATGATTTTTTAAATTGGTAGCGTAAATGCGTAATCGACAAATTGTCACGAATTCAGATATTATTATTCGTGATCGTGAATTAATTAATTAATTAATCGTGACTAAGTTTTATAGCTAGAACGATTCAGAACCAATAATTTATTTCCCCGACCAACACACGAAACGCAAAAGAAGGTGAAAATAAAATAAGTAAGTTTGTTTGTGTCAACTTTGACGGTATATCTAAAACGATCAACTGTTTTGAGTAAACCAAAAAAAAAAAAAATTTACACGATCGATCTAAAATTGTACGAGATAATCCGAAGCGATTCGGCGGACAACGGCAAGAGTAAGACTGTATCGCGAGCTCCGATAAGTTTGGACGTGTCGTGCAAGACGTAAGTACTGCGGAGGAAAACGGCCGACGCCGTAAGGACAATCGGACATGGGAAACATAATAATATTATACTGTAAAACGACAATAATAGGAAAGTTGAAAAAAAAAAATGCAAAGAAAAACAGAGAATACCCAATACGCGTGTACGCGCACCGAGCTGATGGGTTCGCTAGCGATGAATGACGATAAAGGCCCGCGGACTGATACGCACATCGCGGGCAACGGCGCGATAACAGGCCGCCGCGACGCCGGAATCGCGGAGAATTATAATATTATGGTATTTATCAGTGCGCCGCGCCGAAACTCTCTCGGCAACCGAAAACACACCGACTGACTTTACGGCGGCCGCCCGCCGCCGAACGCGGCGCCGCGCTGACTTCAAGACGGCGAGCGGCGCCGTGCTGTTCCGCCGCCTACGACCGAAATCTATTTGCTTATTTGCTGCTGTCCCATTTTTGCGTGCGCTCTGGGCCCGCGGCCGGTACGACCACCGTCCGCGTTGATACGCGTCGATCGCTGTCCGTCGGATCGCCGCGGTTTACCCCACAAAATGATTTTAGGTGAACAGGGGCCCATCCGACCGGCGACCGGTACCGTCGGCCGCGCCCGGCAATAGCACCAGCGGTTCTCGTCGGCGGCGCGCTGTCCGCCGGGAACGTTACGGCGGCGGGCGCCCGCCGACTAGGCTCCTGGTACATCGTACGAATTTGTTAGGGCGTGAACCTGTTTACGTGACTGTACTTCCAGTTTTTAGTTTTTACCGGCGACGCGTATGAGAATCGTATTCATCGCTAGAGCGCGGTACGCTTATACAGTAGTCAGTAGGTGATGCGATGTGCATTAAAAACCGACCGAATGCGCGCTAAAAAAAATCTCTCAAGTGTGCGTAAAATATACGCACTAGCACTAAAATTTTAAAATGAAAAATATATTCGGAAAAGCGATATTATAATGTAAGCATAATATTATAATATTATGTTTTGAAGTATTAAAATTTAAATACGGAAATTGTCTTAAAAAATTTATTTATATATTTCTTGTTATTAGTTGTATAATAGAATAATCATCGATTTAAAAAAAGTATTATTAAAAAAGTTTATTAATTTTTTTGTTGTTTTTGATTTTCAATAACTCAAGTTAAAAGTATTCAGCCCTCCCCATCAAAAATTCTGGCTACGCTTCTGAACCTATTACACATGGGTAACAATAAAAAAAAGAATAAAAGTATTTTTTTTTACTAAACACAATTTAATTTATTATAAAGAATTTTTAAATTGAAACAAAATTGAATATTAAAGAAAAAAGCCTCATATTCATTCTCCGTGGCATTATTTTTTTCCATTTTACACTCACAGAGGATAAGTCTATGGCCATTTAATGGTAATAACAAATCCGTTTTCTCGAGTAATCTCAGTTAAATTAATATATTAATATAATATTCCACACTCTCGTGTCCTGTACTCGTGTGCCTATAGTATTAATTATAAAAAATGAAAAATGTGACATCACACCATATAATATTATGTAATATCAGTATACGGATAAAGTACGTTGTCCGTAACAGTTACAATAAAGTGAACTATTGATGTATCTGGGCGCATGGATTTCTATTGTACGTTCCCGGCCGGAACAATAGAAGAACGTGTTACCTATAAAGAACAGCTTTTAATAAAAAATGTTATGAATTATTTTTATATAATATTATCAATTATATATCAGTTATATTTGTGATTATGTGGAAAGTTGTGTTTTGGAAGGTTTGTATTTTGTTTTTGTAGGATTTTTTGTATGCGCTCCATTACTGGAGCTCGTGTGTCAAAAAGGGAATTAATTAAGTTTTGTATGGGTTAGATTAGATTAGTTTAGGTCGTTCGTTCACGAGTTTGCCACTTGTTTTTATTTGTAGTTATATTGTATATTTTACTATATTGTACGAGTATTCTTTTCATCTATTCTATACTGTTGTTATTACATATTTATACTATTATACCTACTATCCATTGAGCTGGCATGGGCCAACTATTATTATATTTTTATTGCTGAGTCGAACAATTATATTATTATTATTATTCGTGTTATTTATCATTATATTTTATATTGTTCTATTTTATTATTATTATTATTATTACACTGCTTGTGGCACATAATTATTATTTTATATAAATTAATTGAGAAAAAGATTAAAACATAGTCCACTTTATGTATTATAATTCTATTCTTTTTATTATAATCCTGTGATTTTCTATTATACCTTTAAAAAACAGTTAAGTTTACTAATATTGTTGGCACCTTCAGTATTAACAATGACAACAGAAAACTAGTAAAAATAATATAATTTATTGTACAAATACAATTCATGAGAGAAAAAGAAACCAGTAATACCATAATGCCAATGTTTTATTTAATAACGAAACCACCATGAAAATTTTTATTGTAATTACTAGCAAGTCTCATTTATACACATATAGGACATATGATAGTAAATTTTTGTTCATCAATTTTTTAGTGTGCTTTTGATATTGGAGTGAATTAACCTATTACAGGTCAAAAAAAAAAAAAAAATAGATCTTACCTATAAGTTGAGAGCATTATTTGTGTTTTTTTACAATATTTTAATTTTTAAGTAAATCATTATTTTCTTACATTTATCATACTCATAAATCACTTAACAATTTAAATATCGTAAAAAAACAATGAGAACACAGATAATTTTCTTAACTAAAAGTTTAATTATAGGTCAATGTACTTAAATATCGAAACTAAAAGCACACTATTGAAACTGATGAACTAAAATTTAGTATGTCTCACATAATATGTAAGAGGAAGACAATTCATGCGGGTGCGAAGGTCTCTAAAAAATTTTAAGAACTAAAAATACCAGTTACAATACCTCACATTTTGCATAGTATATAGAAATATATAGACATACATAAAAACACATTCAACAAATCGGTTCTATGTGATAATATTAGGACTTTTAATTTTTATAATAATTTGTACTTAATTACACTTCAAGTGGCAATTATACATTAAATAATATAATTTAAAATAAAAATAAAAGTATCTGGTAAACGAAGAACTTTTTGTTTTCTTGTTGCTTTACTTTTATCTTTTTAAACTCAAGTCCATTGTTTTCCTTGCAATACTCTACAAATCATTCTTTAAATTTATTCTGGATTTGTGTTATTTGATTCATGATTACTTCAAAACTAAAAGTAACATTGAAAATGAATAAAATAATGCTTTTATATTAGAAAATATAAGAATTGTTTTCTGGTTATAGCCAAAAAGACAAAAATATAATAATAACCCACAACTCATTTCAAAATTATTAATGGGTTTAAAATAATAATTTTATTCAATATCAAAATAATTAACCTTTATAGAAATAAAATAATAAAAAATTGTATAACTTACCATTTTTTGTTTATATTAATTTTGTTGTGTACAGTATTCAAAAATAATGTGACATTCATTTTTTGAGAATCATCCTGTTAAAAAATTAAATTTAATTAAAGTTCATTAACACTTTGTTTATTTAAAAGTTACTTCAAAATGTGGGTGATGAAATTGTGCTTCTAGCACATGATTTCAGCAAAAGATTCACTTATCTCTCTTTGATAATTCAATTTGCTAAAATTGTACAAACCACAATGTACTGCTGGAATAGGGTATGCTCCAAATTGTGATGCTAAAAGTCTTACATTTGTTTTTGATACTACTTTAATTGTTCCATAATCAACATATAATAACTAAAACATAATGGAAATAACATGAATATTTTTGCCAAATAAATGAAGAATTTTGTTTATAATAACAATAGGTTTGTAACAACATTAAAAAAGAACCAATAGGTTACAATTAAAAATAGTTTAAAATTTAAATAGTGTTTACACATAAAATATCAATAAAAATATTTATTTTATTATGTGTAAAAAAAAAAAATATTTATGATATTCTAGATGGAACAGTAGATTCATTATATTATTGAAATCCTGAACTTTTTCCTTATTGAAATTTTTTAATATAAGTATGTACTATCAAGACTATAGTTGCTACGGTAATTCCTAAACAAACGTCTTTACAAAATATTACAGTGTATAGAAGATTAAATAACTTAACTTTAATAAGTATTCAAAGAATTATTACTATTACTCCGCAGAAGTTTAAAACCAGTTTCCACGCCAAATAAATTATTTTAAATGGAAATACTTAGTTAGTAGTACTAACCATTTACTACTAGTTATATTTTATTTAAAATTTATTATATTCATGGATGGTGTATTATCATTATATTTTACTTTTCATATTTCATATAAAGTTAAAAGTATTAAAAATCAATTACTAATTACACATATCCAGATACTATGCTCTAAAACCACCTTAAAAAATACTAGATGTTTAATTTGGTTTTAGAAAAAAAAAGCAAATAAATAAGTCAGGCCTTAGACAGGAGGGCTCTATGTCACCTGTCCTATTTAATTTATCATTACGATATTTGGAATCTTTAAATGGAGGTACACACTGGAAACAGTGCAGCTGACAGCGAGAAGTGGAAAATTGGTTGAATAATGGGATGGTCCTAATGTTCACTTATACACAAGAAGAATGTATTAGACCATTTAATATTTCCTACTTTTATTAAAACTTTTAATTTAAAAAAACATTTAATATTAAAAGTTTGTAATAAGTTCAAGCAATAATTAAATAATATCCACAAGCATTGGTATTATTCCTTGGAGTGCTATATTCATATCTGAAAGAAATTGTAGATTTTTCATTTACGATAAGGTATCTGAGTTATGAAGTTTTTTCATCAACAATAAGTGTAATGAATGAGTTCATATTTTGGTTGTGCGATATCTAAAATAAAATAATGTAAAATTTATAGTCACGGCTTGGAATTTTATACTATTAAAAGTATTCAAATATGTACATACATATGCACTACAAAACCTCAATTGTTCAAAAATACAGCTTAAATAAACTATTAATAACTTTTTTTTTAAATGTGTTTTTTTCATAGTTCTAATTATTATTGCGTTTTATTTTGTTACTACAATTTTTAAAATTATTTTTATTAATGATAAGAATGAATCCTTAAGAGTTTATTTACTGTAATTTGTAATTGTTTACTTTTATTTGAAAGTTAAGAAACTAATTTTTAATTAAATCTAATACTATAAGAAACATCTGACATTAATTTATATTAATTTTATTCATTGATTTTATATAATAGACTATATATATATATATAGATATATTATTATAAATATATTATATAGATATTATAGATATATAATAGATTACATTTTAATTTTTAGATTTTTTTTTAGTTTTCTTTTCTTTAATTGTAAATTTAAAAATGTATTCTTGGTTAAAAAGCTTGAAAATTTAGTAAAATGTCATAACATTGATAACAGAAATATTAAAAAAAAAAGTGTGGTGCAGTGGGTACCGCTGTACTGTACATTAGTTATTAGGTGCCGTGTGTCACTATTATATATAGGACTATAGGAGAATTAAATTTGAATCTAACGATAAGTATCATTGTATATGAAAAACGATTATAAACGGAGATGATTTGTCAGCTTATTTTAAATTGGGTGGTGAAAGAGGTGGTTTATGTTTTAATGACCTGAATACCCTAAAATTAAATCATGTACAGAAAATGTCAATTTAAACGACTGGTGTTTCAAGTTTCTACGACTAATAATTTTGAACTTTATCAAAAATCTAAAATTATTCGATACTAAATCGTTATTTTACGAATGAATTTTGGATTTCGTAAAAATTTAAATTAAAGATAACATTATTTTAATTGGTCAATGTTCGAGTTCTTTTATAATTATTTTAAGCCAAACATAAGGAAAATCTAGTATTAAATTTCCAACTCTTAGCTACTTATACAATATTTCTAATAAATTTTAACTACAAACCAATTTTCAATAATAAACAAATATATAAACAATAATAATAAAAAAATTAATTAAAAAATTAAATTAAATTTATAAACAATATTCATAATTTTGACGAATTTTCGTTCATATTTGAACTTCAAACACTAATTAAAAAAAATATTGTATGTATGTATTCTTATAACTTTTAATCACAATGAGAATAAAAGAAATTGATCTTTAAACGCTTATAAAAAAATTTGTGACTAACAATTTTTGATGTTTCTTTTTATCTACAATAAAACAACTTGTAAGAAACGTATTAAATTTTCAAGTATTTTTGGTCATCAAAAATTTTTTTATCGGCACTTCAAAAAATATTCTTATAAAAAACAAAAATTTCAGTTGTCTATAAATTACTCAAAGAAATTTAAAATTTTTTGAAAATTTAACTGTATCTATATAACACTAATACCTATAAACATATGGTGAAAACTTCATGTATTTACAGTGATTAGTTTTTGAATTACAACCATATAAAATAATCGATTTGGTCGAAAACTGGTTTGGCGTAAAAATTCCCGTTTTCCGTCCTTTTTTTTTGTTTTTCTCGATTTTTTTGAAAACTATCAGAAAATGTTTACTTTTTACCTCTATAATACTCCAAGGATATTCATTTTTCTATCGGAAACTACCCTCGAAGTTTAAAATTAAAACATTATTTCGACTAGTTATACTGTACACAACACAGACACAAAAAAAAATAAATAAATAAAAAACAAAAAACAAACATCATTGTAAAATCAATTAATAAAAGAATCTAAAACGTGTTGTGTGAGTCAAAATACTATAATAATATGTAATTTATACGTACAGAAACGTTACAGTATTCGTACATATATTTTAAATATATTTAAAACGACAAAATATTTATATTTCAAAATATCAAGTCTGTTTAGCTTTTTGTATATATTTATTTTACACGTATAATGTATATAGGTATCCACGTTGAACTTATAAAAGCTTAAAGAGCATAGAATTTCTCATAAATCATTAGGTACGAGTATATATAATTATTTCTCTCTCACTATCGAGTTCATCCGATCGTTTGATATACCCATCGGCCATCATATATGTATATACTGACGATTAGCGTCCTCTTACGTATAGAATACTATAAATTATTAACGATCTACATTTTATAGTAAGCAGTAGGTACATATTATCGATAAGTATATGCCTATGACATAGATATAAACCATTTCAAAATTTAAGATTTAGTGTTGTAATATTTGAATCCTCTTGTATGAAGTATGCACCGATAAATTCGGTGGAATGCATAGGCGCCCAGAAGGGGGGCAAGCTGGGGCATTTCCCCCCCACTGGCTTTTTAAAATTATGTTTTAAATTGAATGTTTTAAGATTAATTACTATTTATTATATAACAAATTCTAACATTGCCCTCTCCTAGAAAAATTTCTGCGAACGCCTATGGTGGATGTAAAAAGTCGTGTAACGTGCCACGTACAAGCAGTAGAATGATGTAGTATCGGATAGGTTGTTGTAAAAAATGAAGTCTCTTGAAATATTTTCAAAGTGTTTTTTATTGAAAAATATTCTAAGTTCAATTAATTAAATAAATTAAACTTGTGAAAAATATTCTAAGTCCAAATGACAAAAATATTGATCTGGGTGACGTGAAGGTGCTCGCTCTAACTCTGATGGATCACGTATAAAATGTGCCTAATCTGGGCCCCCTTATATATCATCCAGAGACTCCCGTGGTACCTTCAGGTCCCTGTTGGTCATCTGCACCTGCATCCGCTTCTACCCACGCATTGCGTCATCCGCGCGATACCGTGCGTCAATTATACGACTATAATATTCTACCGGGTGAGTGATTCCGCACCTAGTATATTCTACCGGGTGGTAATCACGTATTCATAATAATATGTTACCGGATAGCAATCATATAGTTATTATGATTATTTGTCATTATCTCCTAGCGGGTAGAAAGCATACGGGCAATGATGCTTTTGATTGGCTTTACCATTTGTTTTTAGGTTCGGTTCTAGTTTATTATACTCATTACTTGCTTGGCTGCTCACCCCTAACATAACTATAAGGATGTCCGTTATGCCCCCAATGTTTAGGTTATTGTTGGCTATGGTATGTAATAATTTATATATTACATTTAATATAAGTATCAGAGCACGTTGCAGTCGAAATAAAAAAAAAACATTATAATCTATATTATATATTATATTTATATAATTATGTACGTTTTTACTTTTTTGAATGACAATACATTCATTTTTAAATTCATATTCTGAAGCGAAATATTTTTAAAGTATTTAAATGTATTATAAAATCGAAATTTAGACGAGTAGTTTATGAATTATAATTAATTGTAAGTATTTATAGTTAAGGTGATCAGAGTAGTAGACCGATGCATTTTGCGAACTGCGTAGTATCCACGTACTATATCATTTCTGTTACCTAAAATTTAAATACTTACAAGCTACAAAGTTATAACTTATAAACTATTCGTCCGAATTTCGATTTTTATATTTCTAAATACTCCAAAAATATATTTTTTGTCATTCAAAAAAGTAAAAATCTACAAAATATAGTAACAACCAAAAATAGTTTTTTTTAAATATGTTGTTTTATTTTGTCTGTAAATTATACGAAAAAAACATATTTTCAAAAACATTAATAAGATTTTAAAATAATGACTATTTTAGATTAAATAATCACCCTGTATATTTTACATATATAATATGGTTTCCATTGCCTATTATTGGTTACAAAAAATATAATAGTCAGGCACCGAAAGGGTTACTGTAGCTTTGGATACAATTGATTTTTTAATAACTAAAAACTGATCTTATTTTTATTTTTTTATTTTATATACCTATCTTGTGTATCACAAATGAAAAGTATTAACATTTTATATCCAGCGCGACGGTAGTGACTCGAAGCTGAGTATTAAAAAAAAACGTATTAATAATATATTATATACCTACTACATAGTTGGTGTTTATTAAAAGAAAAATTTGATTCGAAGAAAGTTAACAATAATTTAGATCACAGAAAGCGTTAACTCTAAGTAACGAGTGATTGGCAATATTGTAGTTGTGGTATATTTGGTTACGTGAACTCGAGAGTGTTCACTATCGCAACTTCGCACTTTTCAAAATGTTAAGATCACACCAAATTAGCTCGTTACGAATTCTAAAATAAAATATGGAAACTTTACAATCTAATATCAATCTATTAACGTGCAAATGTGCAATAGTTAAGAATACATCAATATTTCAATCTAAGTATATAATATATATTATATACATAGCCAATTTTAATGTTATATCTGAAAACCTTGGTCAATAAAAGATAAAAAAAAAAAACAACACAACTATCTATAGGTATAAGATTTTGATATAAGTTAGTAGGTATTTGTGATTATTCGTATTTTTATATTTAACGGTCCGCGCGAAAATAATTTTAAGGGGCATTGTCTTCCCGTCTAACTGTGGAATTATCTTTATTACCACGAACTAAAATATACCGTATAATATAATCTTAGTTTGTGGCTATTGCATATCTGTGATTAGGTCTAAAGTTAGGTACCTAGTCGCCGATAAATTGCGAGCGCGTTCGCTGCAATGGCCAATGACGAACGTTATTCATTACATGTGCGGAGGTCGTGGAGTTTTCAATAATATTCTACGACGCTTATTTTACTGTTGTCAAATATTGTGTGTAATTCATCCAAGTCGTATACGCGAATTCGGTTTCTTTTATTTTATTCTATCGTTGGATTTTGAGTTAATCATCGAATATTTATTTTTAATTAGTTGTAACAAGTGCGCTGCGTGTGCAGTTATTTTTTTAAGTTAATTACTCGAGCTACCTTTTATTAGAAATTATTGACGCAACAGCTCCGGATTCGGGTTGCTTAATGCTTATGTCGAGGAAAGTCATATTACACTATAAATTTTTAATGCGTGTGTTGGGAAATGCACCAACTGAGAAAATATTTTTTAATAGTTTATTTTTCGAGTAAATAATAAAGTATTAAAATTCCTCCACGGTTAATTATTAATTATTTACGACCATGATTATGGCAAAAATAGTAAAAACTAAACGGTACCTATTAAGGTAACTGTCGTACTTAAGTATTGACGTAAATGCAGTCACAAATGAACTTATCAAGCGTCTATTAACCCTTACATTAATTGTTTTGGACTCACTAATGATATTGTTATTAATCTCATTAACCATATGTCCATATATTATATTTACCGCTGCCTGTGGTGTGTTGTCATGGGTATATGTTCGAGCTACTTGTTACGATATATTAGTGAATATACATATTGTGGGTACAATATACATAAAGTATTATAAACGTATAATTTAGGGTTGATTAATATTTATCGACTAAGGTATGAAAATAAAGAATTTTTCGAATAGAAATTAAAAGAAATCATTGGACACGTTTGGATTGAGCCTTAAGTGGTGTGCTTTGCTCTTCAGCGATTGATAACGCACATAATGTAAAAAAGAAAATACATTTTCTTAGAACTAATAAAAAAATAGAATTATGTTTTAAATACATCTTGTCATACTGATCGTTGATGTGTAAAGACTTCCTATAAATTTAGCGAAGCCTCACTCCCTCCGCCCTCGGTACCTTATATTGACACTAAAATTATTTTGCACCTAGTTAGCTACTACTTTGTGGGCGTCCCTATACTACGTGTATGTGTGTTTTTTGTATTTGATGTAGGCTTTATATTATATAGAAAAGCCTATTAATGAAGATTATTACGCTATGCAATGAGAGTATAATTTATACTACTATCATTTGGATTAGGTATTTATATAATTTTATTTATTTTTCGGCCAAATGGTCTGTAATTGCATTATACACATATTTATAAATATTAAAATTCTAATGAATATTTATTACCTATACTAATTAATTATACAAATTACCTATACTAATACTTATTTGACAAAAAAATCATAGTAAACATTTGAATTTAAGTTTTGACTTACCTATCTATATACGCAAATGCATATAATACCTACCTATTTTATATTACACATTTACAAACATTCACTTCACAACCAGTAGTGAATTAGAGTGTTTACTTACTTTTATAATTTCATATCACGAAGACACGAACAATAATTACTAAGTTACTAAATTCATAATAAATATTAAATCGATGTTTGAGTATTTAAAAATTATAGTTCTAAATTTATTGTGAATTTAAGTGTAGTATTTATCTAACATTTGACGAATGTGGTGTATTTAATTTATTTAAATATTTTTACAAAAAATAAATGAAGACAAATTCAAAATATATTAGAGATAGTAGTAGTAGATGATTTTCTAAGTTTTGATGATTGTTTGAGACTGCTACTCATAGTGCGTTTGGATAATGATTTTTTCGGTGTCTTTACTATTGACCAGTGGTTGAAGGTTCATTTATATATAAATCATGGGTACCTGCTTAAACATCTTTGATTCTCACCAGTGTTCGGATTAGATGAGTATTTTTTTATCTAGATAAAGATAAAGATGATGCAACTCAAAAGTATCTAAGTAGAGATGAAAGATGACTAAACTCATATTCATCCAGATAAAGATAAAGATACCTAGATACTTTTTTATCTAGATAAAAAAAAGATAAATTTTTTTTAATAATTTTAAAACAAGTGTATCATAATCTGACCTAACAATATAGTGTTTTTTTTGTGTGTAAAAAATATTATTATATGTTAATGGATTAACATATTATACAAAATAAGTAAATCACATTTTTAAATTAAATATTAATATTATTTATGCTTTAATATAAAAATAATAATTATCACTTAAATTTAAATTATAATTATCAAAAGTCAATAGACAAAAGTTAAATTATAATTTAAGTATTTACTGTATGACATTCTATCTGTGAATATCCATACTTTATAAAGCAAATTATTTCAAATTTTTAAATTTAAGTATATTTTAATTGGGTACTAGGTACTTACATAATAATTAATAAATAAAAACAAATGAAAATTAGTTAAATCACTTTTGTTAATTTTGTAATTTGTATTAATTTAATGTAAAATAACAAATATCTTAATAAATAATAATAACAACATTTTTAGTGGAGGATCTTCAATTGCTTCTTGAATCAATTTTTTATTATTTTCAGAACTTGTAACTAAAAAAACGCTTCATTATGTATTTATCAGTTTTGCTTTGCATTGATATTATAATTTCCAATCTACATAGACTAATTTGTACAAGTACCTGTATTAAAATATGACAATTAGGACAATCATATGATTTTATTTTTAAATTACTTAAAAATATTTGATATTTTGGTAGAAAATTAATTGAAGTCTTCCAAATAATGCATATTAATTGTATATTAGTAACACACTATATAGCACTAATGTTTTTGGTAATACAGTAAAATTAGAAAAAAAAAAATGGTATCTAATAAAAAGGTACCTAAATGGCCAAGTTATTACTATTATCCGTTACTAGTGATTTTCTAATATATTTATTTTCGTTTTCACAAGTTAAACTAATTATTTTGTTTTTTAACTACTAATAAACCTAATTTTTGAGATATTTGTATTTTATTGTGTTATAATTTGTCAATAATATGCCTTCCAATTGTAATGAATCCA
The DNA here is from genome assembly GCF_020184175.1 of Aphis gossypii. NCBI lineage: Eukaryota > Metazoa > Arthropoda > Insecta > Hemiptera > Aphididae > Aphis > Aphis gossypii. Next base: position 23,907 of record NW_026083348.1, read on the forward strand.
TACGGTGGTGTGCAGTTTATAGACCCCCCCCCCCATTTGCGAAATGAATTAGTGGAAACTAAGTATTCACTAAGCAATAATATTTCCAATTATGTGAATAATAATTCAAAGGCATGAAAATTATATTTATTCACTAGTAATGATAATTCAATTTTTACTTGTTTTTAATATTTTAAATATGAGTAGATACTAAATGAATATTAATTGTGTGTCCAGTATAAACATTGTATATTTTAATTAAAATAGTATGACCCATTATAAACATTTAGCATATTAATAAGTAAAATATGTTATACATTTTTAAATTTGACAAATAACATAGTATTATTTAGGTATTAATATTTCAAAACTGGAACCTATTCATATAATATTATTATTAAAAAGGATTCTTTAGGTTTCACACATGAAAATTGACTTAGAACATTATGGTATATAAAAAAAGATTAGTTACCAGTTTACCAGTTGATGGTATTAGATGTACACATTTAAAATGTGCTGTTTATTCCTAACAACTGTGTGAAATAGTTATTAATCAAAAATATTTATAAGAATACTGTGAAATTTTTTTTATTTTTAGTGATATCTTTTTCACAATTTAAGCACTTGAAATATAAATAAACATTAAAATAATTACATCTCTTTATTCTTGGTTTCACATTGACAAAATCTCACGTAAAGTGTTTAAGGTTTTAGGTTTTATTTTTTAAAAGAATAGCCCGGGAATTCAAACTATCACATCCTCTTACTTTAAAGATACTAATTCGAAACACCCACAATATTTCTTGTTTTGATGTTCCACTCTGCTCAACTAATTACTTGAGAAACAAACCTCTCACTGGGACTGGGATGATGATAATTGATAAAGCATCAATAAAAGGATTCGTCATTCCTATTTTAAATTGATTATTTTATTTTAATACATTTCCACTTAAATGTTGCTATGTACAATGTACATACCTTTAAATAATATAATATAATATGCCTTTGTATATTTAGACTTTTGCACGTAATAATTATAAAATAAATAAAATGATAACATTAGATAGTTAAATATTTAGTGGTGTATTACAATCTTATTTTATGTTTAATTAAATTGTATTTGATGTTATTTTTTTATACTTTTGTTAGGTACCTCATAATACTTGGGTCAAAAAAAAAAATTAAAATTAAAGAGTGTTCAAGCTAGTAATGCTGTGCTGTATAATAAATCATTATAATGGATATATTAAATTTGAATCCAAAAGAGGTACCATTGTATTAAATGTATATACAAAAAACGATTCTGAATGTAGATGATTTATTAGCATATTATGATATAATTTCCAGTAAGGGGTGAAAATGGTGGTTTATGTTTTTATGGATCGAATCCACCAGAATATAAATTCTTTTATAATTATTGTAAACCAAACTTATGGAAAATTTTATATTACATTTTCAACTCTTAGCTACATTTACAAAAATTTTCATGAATTATATCTACAAAATAATTTACAAATATTCATGATTTTGACGAATTTTCGTCAATATTTGAATTTCAAATGCCAAAAAAAAAATTTTTGCCTATGTATTCTTATAATTTTTGAATCATTATAAGACTAACTTATGAGGAACTTTATACTAAATTTACAAGTATTTTGACCCAGCAAAAAAATTTTATCGATATTTATAAAAAAATAAAAAATATTTTAAATGTCTATAAATAGCATTGAAATAAGCGAATTATTTTTAAAATTTTATAATGTGAAGAAAATGTCAATCTAAATAACTGGTTGAATTTTCAAGTATCTACGACTTATACTTTTTGAATTACCTATAACATATATTTAAATTCGTTTGGAGATAAATCGTTATCGTTACTCGATTTTGTAAAAATTTAAAATTCAAATGCACTTAACACTTTTCCTATAATGATGTTTTGAGTTTTCTCTAAAGCTATTTGAAGGAAAACTTATAAAAAATTTAGTTTTAAATTTTTTAACGTTAGATAGAGAGACAAAAGTTTTTATCATTTTTCAACTACCTACAAAATTACTTGTACATTTTCGTGATTTTGACGTATAATAAATATTTTACATATTGTAAAAATTTGAATTATAAACGCTTATAAAAAAAATTGTGACCAATGATTTATGATTTTTTTTTAACTTCAATAAGAACAACTCATAAGGTTCCTTGTATTATTTTTTTGAGCAACCAACATTTTTTTATCGACAATTCAAAAAAAAAAAAAAAATACCTAGAAAAATCGAACATTTTAGTTTTCTATAAATAACTCAAAAAGCCAAAACATTTTGAAAATTTAACTGTATTTAGATACCACTAATATAATTTGGTGAAAATTTCAAGTATTTACAGTGACTAGTTTTTAAGTTACAACCTTATAAAAAATAGATTTTGTCAAAAATTGGTTTTTCCGTCATTTTTTTTTTCAATTTTTTGAAAACTGTTAGAAAATGTTTACTTTTTACATCTATAATGCACCAAGAATATTCTCTTTGCGATCGAAAATCATCCCCAAAGTTTGAAATTGAAGAATTATTTCGACAAGTTATGCTTATCTTTATAAAATCATCACTTCGTTTAGAATTTAAAAAAGTCATCTTAAAAAGTGTCTCAAATGTATATACCTTTTAACACATTTATTATTTTTAAATATATTGTTTGATAGTTTTATTAAATATTTAATTCTAATGTACAGACACTTTTTAGGGGAGTAGTTTATGTTAAGTATATTTATTTTTTTTTTAATTACCTAATTTGAAGAATTTGAAAAAAATGTATTAATACACTTTGTATTACAGTATTAGCTTTATTAGGAATTTTCTTTTATAATACTTGAATATTAGATCAAAATGTTTATGATATTATAATGAATTATTAATGGAGAATGGAGCAAATATATTTTATTTTAAAAAATATTAATTTGATAAACTGAAAAAGAATTAGTAAAATTTTTTAATTTTAATATTTTGTTTAATAAATAATAAAAAACTTTGTAACGATCTTGTTCTTTAAGGTGAACATTAATGATGCACTTAATTTGGAAATTAAAGAGACACTTACCAAGTTATATATATCACCTGCTAAACGTAATTTGAACTATGTCGGTCGACAATATTTTGATCATAAATTTCAGGTATGTATCTACAAATATTATACTTATATATTAATGGAGCTATAAAGATACTATTCTTATTTGAAAACAAGTTATTCATTTTTAGTATGATTTGTAAAAATATATTTCAGGACTAACAAATTATGATTATTTATACTTTGTAAATATAAATTTGTTGTAATAATTGTGTAATTAATTGTGTTTTATTATTAAAATGTATAATTTGCTTAGTCTATTTCTATAGATTCTTGTTGATTACTGAAAGAGCTAATGTACTTCAAACACAAAAATTTGATTAATTTTTTTTAATTAAATAATATTGCCCATTAATTATATTTCAATTGTAGGGTACTCGCATAGAATATTCAAAAAAACCCGGAGAATCAACTACTGTGTATGTTGGACATTTAAATTTGCTTTCAACTGAAGAAGATATCCATAAACTATTTTCAAAGGCAGGAAAAATAAAAACAATTATCATGGGATTAGATAAACATAAATTAACTCCTGGTGGATTTTGCTTCATTGAGTATGTACATTGTACAATTTTTAATACTTAACAAAATATTTGCATTTTTAACTATAAATTACTTTGTAAGTTTGGCATCTACTAGTATTAAATGTTTTTTTAATAAAATATTCTTAATAATATGATTGTTTTAAACTGCATTCAATTATTGGTCTTTATTAGTTAATAATTTATATTTATTGATTTAGTATTATTACCTTTTTTTGGATTTTATTTTTAATAAGTTTAACATTTATAGTTATAATTAGAGCACAAATTGTTATGCACTAAAAAGTATCAAAATATGTCATATAATATGAAGTAAAAATCATAAAAATATGCAAGAAAAATTTTTTTTTTCATTTGTATAAAATTCACAAATTAAACAGCATACAATAATTAATTACTTAAATAAACTAAGTAAAAAAAAGTTTTCATTTTAATATGCAATTTATTTCAAATTTTGGAAAAATATACAGAAATATACAACTACAATTTTACTATTAGATTCAAATTATTATGATTTGTAAAGATAACTGAAAAAAGTCTAAAAATGTGAAAAAGAAAATAATAAGCAATTGCATATAAATCCGCGCTCTAGTTATTATTTAATGACAAAAAAATTATTTTTGATATTTCTGCTTGACAAAATGTGATTTTATACAATTTTTTTTAAATTTTTGTTTTAATATCCAATACATTTCGAATTTTGTAAAAATATGCTGAAATGTGAAAAAAAATTCACCATTAGATTCAAATTGTTATGACTCTTGAAGATAACTGACAAAACTCCGAAAAAGTAAAAAGGAATATAATTCTATGCAATTGCCTAGAAATCCGCTCTCTAGTTATAATTATTAAACCAAGTATCCTTTGTTAAAATGAAAGATGAATTGTTCATATTACTTTGATTTGTTAAAATAACTTTCTTCAAATGTCTTATTTATCATTCTATTATTTTTTTTTTTATTAAATTTTATATAACTTGGATTCTATAGGATTCTTTGAAGTTCAAAACTAAAACATTACGTTTTGTGAGTCAATTTAAAAAGCTTAACTGGCTAGGGCTGACATAAATATACTTAATACCTATACAATATGCAATATTTAATTTAATTTGTATTTATTGTATCTGCAATAATATATAATTATCTTTATGATAAACCTTTATAAAATAGTAAATAATAATTTTATAATATATTTTAAAATTTTGTTTACATAGTTTGATAAAATAGTTTAATGTATTAATAGTATTATTTAATTTAAAATTAAGTTATGAGTAATTAAACATTTACAACTTTGATTAATATTTTTATTTAAATATAATGTTTTTATTTTACAATAAAAAAAAAAAAAAAAAAAAAAAAATGAACTTCAAGTTGATTTATTAAAAATAATTGAAACTACAATTTGCTTTATTTGCCATTTCGTTTATGAATTAATGAGTATATGATGATATTTATTTACAAATTAGTATAGTAGAAAATCTTAGTGGCATACACTTTTATGAAAAATTCCACAATATCTAGTATATTCCAATAAATAATCAATCTTTAACAATTTTTCAGATAAATTCACACTTAAGGTACTTAGAAGAGACAAATGATTTATTATAAGGAGCATTATTTTTTTTTTTCAGTAACTATATTCAATTGTTTGTTTAATTTGTTTATTTTTGTTTTATAAATATTTTATTCTGTCGTTTAATATTTTTTTGTATTTACCATCTAATAAGAAAGTATTATTTATAAAATTATAACTATATTTGTGTTTTCCTACTGAGACCTTTGAAAATATATTTTTTTTTAAAGCAGGAGTAATTTAATTTGTTTTTTTTTTTGATTTTGTTTCTAAAATTTAATATATTTTGTTTGTTATAATAAGTTATATTGACACAAACTTTATAAATCAATATGCATTTAATGTGATTGTTAATTTTTCATTTAAATATAATTATAAAATATGTATATATGTTAATTTTTATTTTTACAACAACCGAGATTGTGAAAAACAGAATTTTGGTATGTAATTGTACTACGGTATTTTTTTCAAGTTTAAATATAATTAAAGTTTTTTTTAAGGAAATTTGTCTTCAATTTTTATTTAATTTGTACCAAATATAAAAAATTTATAAATCTCAGTAAATCATTTCTTTTGAAATTTCACTCGGTATTACTGTAGTAATTTTATTTTTCGTTCATTTTATTTATTTAGCTTATAACAGTAATGGGAAAGTTACTTAACATAAAATATTTTTCTTTAAATTCATATACTTTGAAGTAATACCTATACTATAAAAATTATTAACCTTGTTAATAACTTAAAATTGTTATTGTATCGTTTATCATTAATCAAATTAAGCTTTGTCCAACACTGGTGTCTGTGTGTGATGAAAATTGAATGAATCATTACCAATTCAAAATTAAAATTGTGTGTGCACAATAAACTGCACATAATTATGATATGAAATAAGGGTTTTTTTTTTTTGATTTTGTTTCTAAAATTTAATATATTTTGTTTGTTATAATAAGTTATATTGACACAAACTTTATAAATCAATATGCATTTAATGTGATTGTTAATTTTTCATTTAAATATAATTATAAAATATGTATATATGTTAATTTTTATTTTTACAACAACCGAGATTGTGAAAAACAGAATTTTGGTATGTAATTGTACTACGGTATTTTTTTCAAGTTTATATATAATTAAAGTTTTTTTTAAGGAAATTTGTCTTCAATTTTTATTTAATTTGTACCAAATATAAAAAATTTATAAATCTCAGTAAATCATTTCTTTTGAAATTTCACTCGGTATTACTGTAGTAATTTTATTTTTCGTTCATTTTATTTATTTAGCTTATAACAGTAATGGGAAAGTTACTTAACATAAAATATTTTTCTTTAAATTCATATACTTTGAAGTAATACCTATACTATAAAAATTATTAACCTTGTTAATAACTTAAAATTGTTATTGTATCGTTTATCATTAATCAAATTAAGCTTTGTCCAACACTGGTGTCTGTGTGTGATGAAAATTGAATGAATCATTACCAATTCAAAATTAAAATTGTGTGTGCACAATAAACTGCACATAATTATGATATGAAATAAGGGTTTTTTATTTTTTTGAAAATCTCTATTGGATATATGTATATCATATATATATATAGTGTTATTATCATGTTAAATGAAACTATGAATCTAATGTGTAAAAGTTTCAAATGTATGAGATCAATATTGAGTGTTTTATTAACAAAACTTAATTAGTATTTAAACCAGTACTTATAATCAATCGCCCTAACTACTTAACGTGTTTCACTATTTCTTATATCATCATTTTTATGTCAAATAAACACAATTAAGATTTGGTGCAGTAATTTCTACAGAGTTGTCATTTTACTGGTCTATTTGATTATTTAAACTTCTTTATAGTATTAAATACTATATAATATATATTAATTTAATTTTATATATCAGTATAACTAGAAAGATATTTTATACTCTGCAACACCGCTCTTATATTTTTGAAATCAGAACTACAAAAAAAAGGTTCTTATCGTTTTTTTCAAAATCTGTTATTTTTGTGTTTTGTAAACTTGAATAAATTTTTTTGTAATTCTGATATCAAAAATAAGTACGATATTGCAATCTAAAATCTCTTTCTAGTGTAAAAAATTTGGTTGATTAACTTGGACTTCGCCTGAGTGGTCCTTACCTGTATGAAACGGTTTTAACTATGTTGTACTTTTGAAAGATGGAGACAACCCATGCTGGTGAAGCGTCCTCTTAAATTAACCATACTTCTACATAGTACATCATTTAATAGTATTTGGAATAGCCGTGAGATAATATGCTATTGTTTATCCATAACTCTAATTATATGACATTACTTTTTAAATACAAACCACTGCTTATAAAATATTAAATACTAGGTTTTAAAATCAGAAAACAATAATTTTGTAATATTTTCTTTTTTAATAAATAAAAAAAAAAAACTTGGAGGAATTTAGATACATATAATACATACAACAATTTCTTATATTGAAACACAAAAAATAAATATAAAATTAAATATTTAAATATTAATTTTATTAAGTAGATTCCTTTTCTGAGATTTGGAATATTTGACAAATAACAAAGAATAACTTGTACATTGCTTATGGAAAAAACAGCCTCATAATATTATAATTAAACATTTCATTATACTCATAATGTTTATGGACGTTGATTAGTTTGACATCCCAATTGGATAAATAACTCCACTTTTATCATTTGTTTGTCTAATTGGACATACATCATGGTATCTGGTTGATACCTAAACATAATATATAATTATAAAATCGGAAATATATGACTTGAATGTAATATAATATTTTTTACATACACAAGACATGAAATATGTGTTAGATTGTCAAGAAAATCAAACAGCTGAATTATTTCATACGTAAAAGTTGTGACAGTTGGATTTAAGTTCATCAGACATGCTTCATAGAACCCACAAATTCCTAAAATAGTAAAATATTAAATTTTTATTCACAAAGTAAAGGAATTATTTTACCATTCATGCATTCTTCAAGAGAATTGTAACTGATACATATTCTTGTTTCCGGATCAATTCCCGGTTGGACCAACAATATGGTGTGCAACTGTAATAAAATACAATATGGAAATGATATCAATATTTTACATTTAATAAAAGCAATAAACAAATATTTTATACCATTTTGTAGCTTTTAGATTAAGTAAAAACGTATTCAAAATAAACCTAACGGCCACGATACAAATAAACAAGTCGGCGTAGGTTTGTCACTTAATAATTATTACTAATAAATTAATAACTTTAATTTCCATGTGGTTTACACTAATTCACAAACGATAGTTATGTTATATAACCTAAAAAATGTTAGGTTTGGTGCGTAAGATGCGCGATGACGACGTTTGCTAAGTTGGCTCCACTGATTTGGTGGTTATCTCGTTTTGAATGCGTAAAAGTGAGTTTCCATTGGACCGTTCCCGTGTACGTGCATGTTTATCAACACACACGTACGTCCGAACCTCCTTGGAAACTATCGAAACTACCCGAGGATCGTACGTTTAATACATTCGTTCAACCACAGTGTTCAAGTACAGTCGCAGTTGCAGTGATTTAGCCAAACCAACGCGTACAAAACAATAATATTATATTGTAAGGTTATAGTCAAACCTTAAACCATATGGTATCTTAGTAATTTATATAGCCTAAAAAATTAATCTGTGTGATCCGTGGGTGTTATTGGCGATAAAAAAGTAACTAGTGATTATAACAAGACCTAGGTAAGTATTAAAATAAAACTTGTCGTAGTGATTGGCTTATTGTCTAAAAATCTACTGTCTACTGTGTATTGTTATTTTTTTTAGGTACTTTGGTGTGCTTCGATTTCGTTTGTGATTAAAAAAACGCTATACGTGTTTGACCAAAAATGTTGAGTCAGGACGAAAGCGAGAAAGATTCGTCTCCCCCCCGGATCTACTGTCCGATCGACCAGATGAAGGATATACGTGCTGGGAAGGAACGCGAGGTGGGTTCAAAAGCGACATGGTCAGTATCTTCATGGATACCCGGTAAGTAATACTACATTATATTATTATTGTTGTGCTTTACTTTTGCAATCACTGTAATTCTAGCTCATAATTGTTGGCAAGGCCATAATTGGAAATTAATTTCAGGGAGCGGAGGATTAAGCTAAAAAAAAATCGTGTCCAAAATTTTATTATAATATATTATTGGTAATTTAATATAGTATAAAATTAATTTCAAAATTTCGGGGGGGGGGGGGTTGAACCCCCGCAGGTAAAGTTTTGATTATTAGGGCCTTTGCGCTATACCTAATTTTGTAATGAGCCCATAATCAGTGTAAACTAAAAACCAATGACGTATTACTTTAAAATTATAAATGTAGGTATACCTAAATAAAATATACCATAATGCCTTATTAATAAAAAGTAATCAACACTAATAATACTTATTGTTAAAAATTATGGTGTAAATAGACGTGTCTTTTTTTAAATTTATCGATGGAATATAATAAAATATCAAAAATTTTATCTTTGTTTATAAATTAAATATCTTCTTAAACAAACAGATAAATCAAATGATATAGTTTTTGTTGGTTTATCATAGATCTATATTTGGTTTTTACAATTTCAAGTATTGAAAATACTCATTTACACTTATGCACACTGATGTATAAGATGCTATAAACAATGAATTTAAACCAGATTTAATTTTAATTTTTTTTTTATTCAAAAATAGTTTGAAATGTCTAAGTTGCGATTCATTAGTTATTTAAATTTAATTTTTTTCTTTTTTGATTTGGCTATAGGTTTCAAAATTTTAATTTAAATTTTAATAATATCATGCACTGGTATAGCCATTTCCATTAGCTATTTTTTATAAATATCCAATCAATGCCAACACTTGGTGTATATTAGTGGGGGTGCAAGCAAATATTATAGGGCCCATGTAGTCAAGGACATAAATACCTAATAGATTCTTAAAAAAATAGCACTTTCTGTTAGTATTTATATACATTATTTTACATAGATGGAGCAAAGTTAATTGAAGTTCCTAAAATAGTAATTGATTTTTCTATCTCATACTACTAAAAAGGAAATAAACCATCAGCTGTCACTACATAACAAAATTAAAAATATAATGGTTAAGAATATAATATTGGTGATATTTATTAATTCAGCTCCCTACAATTTGAAATTATATTTTTTTTATGATTATATTTAGAATTTTTGTATTACCTATATTAACAATTATGGTTTTAATTGTTTCAACGTATTTATTAACTTATATTTTTTATAAAATAATATAATACTATTTTATGAAAAATCTGGTCAATTAGTCCTAATGCTAATTAATATTTAATATTAATATATAAAACATAGGAATTTAATAAATAATTTATTCAAATAAATTATAATTAATAAATTGTATTCAATAATTACAATAACATTTTATAAACTAATATTAATTCTAATCTTGCAGTTCTTGACGTTTAAAACAATTTTATATAGTGTCTAATAATATGTGGAATTGTGTAGGAAAAGAAGGCAGTATTTAATTAGATTTTATTATTAAGGTTCTTTTAATATAAAATAAAAATAAAAGATATTGGAAAATATTAGATATTAAATAATTTTTTTTTTTTAGCTATGGATTAGTTTCTGTTCTTTCAAGTAATTCTTTTCCTTTTAATCTAATAATCAATATAAATTACATAAATTATTTAATTTCTAAATACACTTTATACAAAATTGTTATTATTATATTAGCATTATTGAATAATAATGCTCCTAAAATTAAAAAAATATTCATTCTGATAAGATGTAGGTACTAGGTATATAATAACTTATAACCACAATAATATTTTATAAAAAAAATTCCAAATAGTTTAAGACACAGCTCACAGTCCTATTATTATGAATAAATTTGGGGCTTGGGGGTTTTTTGCACCTCTAGCATCCCTTTTAGTTACGGCACTGTATCCATTAGAGCTAATCTACAAAACTGTTTTCTTGGTCTATACTACATACTATGTTTTCAATCTACAATGTGCAAGCATAAGTAAAAGTAATGATTATATATCTATTATCAAAGATAAGAACATTATCTATATTCTATAGTCAGTTTTTTAGAATGTTTAAATTTTAAATTGAATTATGAGAATTTGTAAATAATAATATGTAATTTACTCATAATTCACTTAAAAAATAAAATATAATTAAAAACTACGAGAGAAAAAAATAAGATTCTTACCCTTAAGATTGATAATTGATCATTTCACTTTAATATTTAAGCTAAATACACAAAATTAATTTTACTGAATAAAAATTAGCCATGTTTATAAGACTGATATTACATGCATTATTGACAGATAAATCTTAATTTTTTAATTTTATTTTACTTTACAACTTCTATTATGATACTCGTATTAAAAATAATAATATCACTAATTTTGGTTTGAGTTTTATGTATTTTTCTTATTGCTACAGAATATGTATATGTATGAAATGATGCACTAATGACTACAGGTTAATAAGTTAATAAAAAATCCAATTTGTAAAATTTTTTTGCTTGCAATATTATATTTAGGAACATATAAATTAAAAGTATTAATAGCATTAGAGAAATTGAATAATGTTTAAACATTTTAAATCTATGGTTTTTCAAAATAATAATAGTGAGTGTTGCACAACATCAATAATTGGTTTATATATATTTATATTTAAATCAGTGCTTCTCAAACTGTGGTACACGTTCCACTAGTGGTACTCAAAAGGCCGTATGGTGGTAGAACGAAATATTAAAAATAAATATTTGATTCTGACCTCACTGAAGATTTATTATTAAATTTATACTTTATCTAAAAAACCAATAAAATAAAAATAATTACATTGTAATATTGTACTGCCTTATTATTTAAAATAAATGTATTTAATTAAAAAGTAAAGTATTTTATTGTACAATTTGGATCCTTCTGTAATTAGTCATTAGTGGTACGCGACTGATTGATAATATAGCTAAGTGGTACGCAAAAAAAAGTTTGAGAACCTCAAATTTAAATAAATTAACTAGATACATTAAAAACTAAAATCATTATTTTGTTTTTTTTTAGGTCATGGCGTGCGCCTATTATCAGGTAACAATAAAAATACATACTGGAAATCATGTGGCACATTTCCACATTTAATTAATATTCAGTTTAGAAATGAAACTGTTATAAGTCATGTATATATATATGTTGACTATGCACTTGATAAATGCTATACACCAAGTATCATATCAATTCGCACAGGTAGCAATTTTAATGACTTGGAAGAATATAAATTAATTGAATTAGTAAGACGACGTTATTGGATAAAAATAAGGATCCCGGATCCATTGAAAATCAATTTATTACAAATTGCCGTTTTAAAAACTAATGATGATTGTGATGACTGTATTATTAGACTAATTAAAATACATTCACCTACTCCAAAATTCTATAGAACTTATAACATTTTAAAACTGTGGAGATGAGAAAATGTACAACTATAAAATAAAGGTTTTTTTGTCTATTAGGTATAACTTTAGAAATAAAGACAAAGTGTTGTAAACTAAATAAATATAAATGATTTATTTAATTTAATCTAAAAAAAAAAAAATACATCAGATTTCATGTCAATTTTTTTTTATTATAACAAACATTTACTTTTATTTTGTTTTTTACTAAAATAATTTTTAAACCTAGTTTTATAAGTCTGAAAAAATAAACTTATCATTATTAATACATAATTGTTTTAACAAGTAAATTATCATAGTATAATTATGTAGCAAAAGCAAATGTTTTTAAATATGTACAATATTTTCACTAATAATATTTAATGTTTTAGTAGTGTAATATGTTAAAATAAAAGTTTTGTTGTATTATATATAATTCTATTCACTAAGTATTGTATGGATGATTTTTGTAGTATTTTTAAACTATAAAAATAATCATTATGCATGTTATTTAAATTTTAAAATTTACAAATGGAATTAGTGTAGTCTTAATTTTTTAATTTTAAAATAGTGTTTTTTAATATAATTTATACACTATGGTCAATTTAGTAATATTAAATAATTTTGATTAAACAAAATGTATAAACACTTTTCTTTGTATGAATTTAGTAGTAAATAAGGTATGATTTAAGTTTTAATTAAAAAAATATATTAGAGAATTTTTATTATTACTTTTTTTTTTTTTGCTTTTTGGGCCATTAAGGTCTTTTACAGTTTTTACTAAGCCCCTCCACCTGTCACGGTCAATAGCAGTCTCGAAGTTTACTGCTCTGTCCGCCACTCTTATATACCTGCATTGACTCTATTCCGCCATCGTTGCCGAGGTCTTCCCCTAGGGCGCTTTGCGTTGGATTATTAGTAAAAAAATTCTTACTCTTGATGCCATATCAAACAAACAAAGATCTTCATCATTAGAGTCAGCTTCACTACGATCACGAACAGCAGAATATGTAATGCGTGGCCATGGATATCCACCTATAATTTATTTAGTACACATTATTTGTCAATCACCTCGGATTAAAATATTGTAATAGAAGTATATACTCATACTAATCAACACATAAATATTTAAAACTAAACGAATACTATAAAACTCAGAGTTTTTGTATACATTTCACATCATGCTTTTAAGAGGATTTATTTAATTTCATAATTGTAAAATGAAATATAAAAAATTATAATATATTTAAATTGTAAATATTTACCAGCATCATCATAAGGTTCATTTACTGGAGTTCCATCTCTCATATTAACTTTACCTGATAGGTACGGAAAACAAATTACCGCTAAAAACCAATGTTTACTAAAAATAATAATTAATTTGATAATAATTTTAAGTTTTATTTAAAACAGATGATTAAAGTTATGTTACCTAATTCTTACTTTTCATTCACAGGTATAAAAACAAAATCTTTCTGGAATATGTCTACATTTTTCGTCCATTTTCTTACTTTTCCGTGTCTTATCTGTGATGCTGTGTAGTGTGCTGGATAATGAGAGGCATTAAATGATTTTGTCAGAGTAGTATAAAAGTGTGTACTAAATACATACGTTCGTTCTCTATCTTCCTAACTTAATTTTTTAGTATACCAATTACTATAGTACAAAAAAACATTATTTTTCATAATAGGTATAACGCATAACTATTATTTATAAAATTTGAATTGAAATCACTTACTTTAAATAAAAGTCTATAAGAATATCATTAATGAATTCATATGAATTCAACATCTTATAATCATTCATTTTAATGGTTGATAACCGTCTGCCAACCCGATCTTCCAGTATTCTATAAAACAATATAAAAAATTAAAAAATAAAATTTTACAAGTCAAACATATTATTTCAAACTTACATTTTCTCTTCTTCTTCAACTATTTTAATCTGAAAATTGAATTTTAAATTTTTTTAATAAATATATTATCGATTATTAAAAATATATAAATTAATTAAATATTATTTTCAAATGATATAAAAAATAAATAAACATAATTATATTTAAATATGCCTAATAAAACAAGTAAAAGTAGTGTAATCACTAAATGACACTCACCCATCTGTCTTATAAGTACAATATAGCAAATTTACATTTAGCAGAACCATTATTTAAGATATAATGATCAGTAGAGTTAGGATGTTGATGACCTAAAAAACACACAAAAATGCCCTAAAAAAAATGCAAAAATGCCCTAAAAACTTCAAAAAATGTATACTTAAAAATTATCTAATAAGTCTAATAAAATAAGTGAAAAAAATGTATTTATAAATAATAATTGTTATTATTGATATGGGTGTACCTAATATTATTGTAATTTAAAATAATATGAATTATAATATTAATAAAATAATATAAATAAACAATAGACAATAGTATGTACATTTAGATTTAAAGCATACAATTATTAAAAATAAATTAAAAAGTAAAATAATATAATATAATAAAATAAATAAAAAAAATTGTATTAAAAATATTCTCAATATTCGATAAGCGTAACGTTCGATAAGCATCTACGATAGGCGTGTGACTTATTTTATCAATGTATAACACTACAAACCCCACAATAATAAAAATAAAATTATTTTTTTTGATGTTATACAAATTTTCTTTAAAATTTAAAATTTGAGAAAAATGACTCTACATTGTACAAAAACTACAAAAAAAAAACCAAAATTAAATTTCTAAAAAAAAAATACTTGCAACATTATTATATAAAACTTGAGGATAACGCAATTTCACCTTTTTTCCAAAATCGAGACATTTATTTGTTGATAATATTGAACGATGGTTTTTTTTGCTTTCTGAATACCTACTTATTAGTTATTTCCATAGCTATAATAAATAGCTATTGTATATGACTTCCGTTATTTCGAAAGCTTCGAAAAATTTTTCTATGGCGTACTAAGAAAGTATGAGTAGTTTTTAAATGTTTAACAAAATAAGTACGAAACAAAAAAGTTATAGCTTAAGACAGTACGTACTATACGTTAGACATGCTAATAGCTATTAAGAAAGAACACAAGTGAATAATTTTAATTATAATATTTACGAAATTGGTAAATGAATAGGTATTATTATTAAATATTACATTTATAGCAATACGATAATATGATACAATATAATTATTGATTACGTTCCATTTCGTAACTTTAGATTCACTTAACGTTAATTAAAATAATATTAAAAATAGGTAACCAACTATGATGTTCAGTTTTCATTAAACAAGAAAACAACTATTTCTATTTCTATTCAAATTCAAACTGTAATTTTTTGTGTATAGTTGTGTATTTTCAGGCTAATTTTTTTTTTTGTATGTATGATTTTTTATTAGTAATATTTATAATAATAAAGTAATAAATAAAAAAAAAAACAAATAAGATAATAACGAGATCGTATATTATTTTCATTATCTGTCATTGACAAAAACTCATTGCATATATTTTAGAAACAAAATACAACGGTTAAAGAAATGTGAAACGTATAACCCAGCGTTTAACCGAAGTGGGTAATATCGCACCCTAGGGGCCGATGGGGCATCTAGACGGGCGATGAAAGTTACAAGCTTAATTAATTTTTTACTGTGTACCTACTTATGTTTCAATACATTTTTTTTTATTATGTTGAAGTACACAGATATACAGAATCTGATGGTAAATAATAATCAGATCGGACATAATATATAATATAATAATAACTAATAAGTATAATTAAACGATGTACAATAGTGTTATAAGGCGTAATATAAATCAACGACTAACTTTGTATACCGACTATACTACACAAGACATATTAGTTGCTATAGTATTATAAAAATGTATAGTCAGTGTATGCTGAACTACAGTATGAACATAATACTTAGACACTACATGAAATATATTATATTATACATTATATTACATATATATATATTTTCGAATAAGCAGGGTACATATTATGTACCAAGAGCTATTTATTATAAAATATATCTGTATTCGTAATAAAGGGTCCATATGAGACTAAAACAACAATGCTTATTAAATAATATGATATATACCTAATGTATTTTTAAATATCGAAGGAGTAAAGTTGTCTCACGTAAAACAGTTTTTAACTATGTTACGCCTGAATAAGACAAAGATAACACATGCGAGTATAGCGTCTTCTTAAATATAATGGGTAAAACGCGTTATAAATGATTTTAATAATAAAATACTAGGTAGTCGCCATTAAGTTGAGTTATTTGTTTGCGTTTTATATTTTCGTTCCCGTTAAATTTAATGTAATAATACCTGTCACATATTGGGCTGCTCATCGTATAGTTAACGTTCTTCGTCCGGTCCTAAAGCTAGTATAGGTACCTATATACACATTGATATTGCATAACCTAACCTAACCTAACCATCGATGTCAACTTGTTAATTTAAAAGACCTACGATGTTTTATAATGCAATGTGGTGCATGCAAGTTTTTTATGTGAGGGAGGGGAAATAAATAATTACTCTGTTGTCATGGGATTAATGATACTTTCCCATTTTTACGTATATTAAGCATAATAATACAAAAAATAATAATTCAGTCCGTAGGGAGAGGTGCTTAAGCCCGTTAGCCCACTCTCCTTGCATACGCCATTAGTATACATAAATTTAAATAATAAGGACACAAAATTAAAATATTTATAAAAAAAAAAATTTTGTCATAAACCATCAGATATGGCTTTCTTATATATAATG
>NW_026083349.1:0-40319 GCF_020184175.1 Aphis gossypii
CAGAGCAGCGACAGTGTTGCACAAACATGATTATTACCAGAAATGTATAATACTATTTTTACAATTAATTTTAGCGTTTATACTTTTCATTTTAAATAATCCGTTTGCAGAATACAGTTATTTCAAAACGCAGTAATAAGAGGCACTTGCCTGCGGTATTGCGTAGCGTAATCGCGGTAGCTGTATGTATTAAAAACCAGTAGTTAAAATATTGATATATTTTATCTAAAGATAGTCCATAAATCGTGTGCACAATAGTTTATTGTCATAGGTACTAATTTATTAAATATATATCAATTCTGTGGCACTGGTTTTCTCACTGATTTCTAATCTGTGGGTTTTCTGAATTACTGGGAAAACACGTCGTATATATTATAAAAATAGCAAATATTATCAATATATCTATTATATAAAAATAAGTCCGGTTTTCCTCCCTGACGCTATAACTCCAGAACGCACGAACCGATTTCCACGGTTTTGCATTCGTTGGAAAGGTCTTGGGCTCCGTGAGGTTTATAGCAAAGAAAATTCTGGAAAATTCAGGAAAAATTCAACAGAAAAGTGGGGAAATCGTTTTTCACATACAGCGCCATCTATTATACATAGCATGTACTTCAAACCAATAGCAACGGTGCGTGATAAAGTGTGTGACAGATAGTCATTATTCTCTGCTCAGTTAATTTCATTTAAGCTCAGTGTAAATTATGTGGATCGTGCATTTGAAGTTAAATTCAACACTCTGTCCATATATATATTACTTATATTATTATTATAGCGAAAGTTAGTTGCTGAAACAGTCACAGGGAACGATGGATATCCAGTTTATCGTCGGCGTTCAAAAGAAGATAACGGTCGAACTATCAAAGTTAAAGTTCAAAATCAAGAGATTGAGATCGGAAATGAATTCATTGTACCATATTGCCCGCTGCTATCACGAATTTTCGAAACACATGCAAACGTTGAGAGTTGTCATTCGGCCAAATCAATCAAATATTTGTGCAAGTACGTCACAAAAGGCAGCGACATGGCTGTGTTTGGTATTGCGTCGGAAAATGTGAATGACGAAATCAGCAACTTCCAAATGGGCAGATACGTCAGTACTAATGAAGCACTGTGGCGATTATTGTCATTTCAAATTCATGAAAGATATCCCACAGTTGTACATTTAGCAGTGCATTTGGAAAATGGCCAAAGAGTTTACTTCACTGAGGCTAATGCGGCACAACGAGCTGAGAGACCACCATCGACAACATTGACTAGCTTCTTTGCAATGTGTGAAGCAGATCCATTCGCAGCGACGCTGATGTACGTTGAAATGCCCAAGTATTACACTTGGAATCAATCAACAAGAAATTCAAACGTCGCAAACAAGGAACCCCAGTTCCAGACTGGCCACAGGTGTTTTCAACTGATGCACTAGGTCGTATGTACACTGTTCATCCTAGAAACGATGAATGTTTTTATTTGCGACTGCTGTTAGTAAATGTACGTGGACCGAAATCATTTGCGCATTTGAAAACTGTGAATGGCCACCAATGCCAAACATATCGAGAAGCATGTCAACTATTGGGTTTGCTGGAGAACGATTCTCATTGGGATTTAACACTTGCAGATTCAGTTGTTTCATCAAATGCGTACCAAATACGAACGCTGTTCACAATTATCATCACCACATGTTTTCCTTCACAACCAATTCAGTTATGGAACAAATACAAAGACGCCATATGTGAAGATATCTTGCATCGCTTGCGTATTCAAACGAATAATCCTGACATCCAAATAACCGATGAAATCTACAATGAAGGATTGATTCTGATTGAGGATCAATGCTTGACTATTGCAAACAAGCTACTGATTGAAGTAGGAATGATTGCGCCAAATCGATCGATGCACGATGCATTCAACCAAGAATTAAATCGAGAGCTGCAATACAATGTTGATACATTGCAGGAATTCGTTAGAAATAATGTTCCGTTGCTGAATGAACAGCAAAAACAAGTATACAAAACATTAATGCAAGCGGTGGACAATAATACTGGTGGTCTATTCTTCCTGGATGCACCTGGAGGAACAGGGAAAACATTTGTCATTTCATTGATTTTGGCCACTATTCGATCAAGATGTGACATAGCTTTGGCGTTAGCATCATCTGGAATTGCGGCGACTCCTTCTAGATGGCGGTCGTACTGCACATTCTGCGCTTAAGTTGCCACTCAATTTAAACACAATTGATACTCCAACGTGCAATATTTCCCGATCCAGTGCAATGGGAAAATTGTTAATGCAATGCAAGCTCATTGTTTGGGATGAGTGCACAATGGCACATAAGAAATCACTTGAAGCACTTAACTTCACACTGAAGGATCTTCGGAGAAATAACAACATCTTTGGCGGCTTGATGATATTGTTGGCAGGCGATTTCAGGCAGACGTTGCCAGTAGTTCCCCGTGGAACGCCTGCAGATGAATTGAATGCTTGCCTAAAGGCATCACCTTTATGGAATAACGTAAAAACATTATCGCTAACCACTAATATGAGAGTTCAACTTCAAAATGATCAAAGTGCTGCACAATTTTCCAAACAATTGTTAGATCTTGGAAATGGAAAAGTCCCAGTTGATGCGACATCTGGATTAATTACTCTTACCAACGACTTTTGCCGATTTGTAGACACTCAATTAGTTCTTATTGAAAATGTTTTCCCAAACATTAGTGAGAATTATAAGAATTATGCTTGGTTAAGTGAACGAGCAATTCTTGCAGCAAAGAATAATGATGTCCACCCACTGAATTTCACCATTCAATCAAAAATTGCTGGCGATTTGGTGACATACAAATCCGTTGATTCAATAACAAATCCCGATGATGTAGTAAATTATCCAACGGAGTTTTTGAACTCTCTGGAGATACCAGGATTTCCACCACATAACTTGCAACTGAAAGTTGGTACAGTTATTTTGATACTGCGTAATTTGAATCCACCGCGACTTTGCAACGGTACTCGACTTTCGGTAAAGAGACTTATGCCGAATTTAATTGAGGCAACCATTATTAACGGAAAGTACGCAGGTGAAAATGTATGTATTCCTCGAATACCAATGATTCCGACTGATTTTCCGTTTGACTTCAAACGATTGCAATTCCCAGTTCGCCTTGCGTTCGCAATGACAATAAGTCGCAAGGCCAATCGCTTAGTGTTTGCGGGATAAATTTGGAAAATCATTGTTTTTCACATGGACAGTTATACGTTGCGTGTTCACGAGTTGGGAAACCATCCGCTTTGTTTGTGTTAACGTCAGACCAAAAAACAAAAAATGTGGTTTACCAAAGAGCACTACAATGAAACAATTAAATAACACTTCATTTTAGTAGGTAATTGAAATGAATTTATTACTGTTGTGAAATGAAATAAATATTTTCCTTTTCAAATATATAACAAAAAAAATTTTTTTTCTTATCTTTTAATCACCAAACGAAATGTTACATAAAACGAATCTGGTGGCGAAACGGAGTATATAATATAATATATATTATAATATAATATATATTATTGATAAAGATTATAATATTGAATCCACTGAGATAGATAAGAATATAAGATAAGTATATTCTTATCTATCTCAGTGATTGAATCATTGATAATATATATATTATCTATGTATTGAATATAAAATTTCTTTATCATTATCAATTATTATGTTTTATCAATTGAATCAAAATATCAATCTAAGACCGTGATATCAATTATCATTTATCAATAATAAGCAGTGATAACGGATCAATAATCCAGATTCGAGATCAACAAAATTTATACTTAACATTTTATAATGAAATAATATTATTTTAATAGTTTATTATTTATTATAACATTTTTACATAGATAATAGCAATAATAACAATAACAGTAATAACATAATATATATTTTTGTAAATTTAGTTAAATTACTTTAATGTACTTTCAAAATGCCCACCGTTATTTGATACACATTTTTCGTATCGTGTTAATATTGATGACGTCACAGACTTCAACATTTCCGACGTTAGGGATGAGCATGCCGCAATGATACGTTCTTTCAAAATTTTCAAGTGAAGAAGATTGTTCAGTATAAACACGATCTTTTAAATATCCCCATAAAAAAAAAACCAGTGGAGTAAGATCTGGAGAACGTGGTGGCCATTTAACTGGACCGTTTGTACATGTCCATCGCAAAGGAAAAGTATTGTTCAAATAATCTTTAACTATATTGGAATTGTGTGGTGGAGCTCCATCTAGCTGTACCCACATACATTACCGAGTACGAAGAGGAACATTTTCTAGTAATAATGGCAAAATGTTTTCAAGAAAATACAAATAACGTACACCTGTTAATGTTCCCTCATAAAAGTAAGGTCCTATTAATGTGTTATTTAATATACCACACCATACATTTATGGACCATCGAACTTGGGACTTTGTTTCTCTTGTCCAAAATGGATTTGTATCATTCCAATAATGTGCGTTATGGCGATTTACCATGCCATTATTGCTAAAACGACTTTCATCAGTCCATACAATTTTGTTCAATATGTTGCTATCTTGATCATATAAACTAACAATTTCTGATATGAATTGCAGTATTCTTTCTGGATCAGATGGTTTTAACTCTTGAACACAATGCAATTTGAATGGGTGAAATAAATTATTTTTTAATATCCGATGTACAGTTGATCTACTGATATCTGTTTGCCGAGCTACGGTTCTTATTGATGCGTGAAGAGTGACACTAAATGCAGCTAAAACATCAACAGTATGAGAACCATCTGCAGCAGTGTAATGTTTTAATCGACGGCCATTAAGAAAGCTACCTGTATAAAATTTTTTTTAAAATTGATTTAATGATTTATTTTTAAATTTATCAATGCACTATTGAATAATATGCATATTGATTCTATGATAATATTTGATGTAATTATTGTCTTAACGATACCTATTAATTCAAGTTCATGTTTATATAATATTTAATTTAATTTATATTATACTTGTATTATAGACTATCTATGTATATATATTTTTTTTTCAATAAAATCTTGTTGCTCTTTTATCTAGTATGCGTTTAGTTCTTTAAAAAATACATTTACCTATTTAAATTATTGTCAAATATTAAAAATTAATTCTACCTGTTTGGCGTAATGTCTTTTCTACATTGACAAATGTAGCTCGTGAAGGTTGTTTTCGTTCTGGAAACTTTTGTAAGTATTGACGATTGGCATTTAGTGAACTTTTATCACATTCATAAAAAATAGCTAACATATCAGAATACTCTGTATTGCTATAAATAGCAGTCATCATTAAATTAATTTTAATTAATTAATATAAAAGCAAAAATTTTCGGAAACCTCAAGTAAGAGTAGGTAAACCAAAGTTAGGTTTAAAGATTTTTTAAAGTTTAAAAAAAGAATGTGGATTTCCAAAACCATGATATGAAATCTTATCTGATCTCAATTATTATTTTATAAATAGTAATTATTAGTTTTATTCAACAGGAAATTCTGACTCTCAGTATTTTATACATAGGTACATATTTATGTGGTACTTCTTGTTTCATATCTTGTTTGATACTTGCATTGAAAGGTACACATTTCACTTTCTTTGTCGGTTATTTTATTTAAAGTAAAATAAATATAATTAAAAATGGAAGTTTTTGAAGATGTTGGAGCATTATACTGCGAGTATATAAAAAATAATAAGGATGACGCAATGACTGAATTAGAGTTTTTTAAATCTGCATTTAAAGATGCCATGACGAAATGGACACTCTACGTCAGGTATGTGAGAATTGAAATTGAATATGTAAATCAATTTTTATATCTTATTAATTTTTATACTCTAAAAATAAGAATAATAAACATACTATAATACACAAATTTACATCAATATCATACATTAGAAAAACAACTGAAAAGTAAAAAAGTTGAAAGCAGTTTTTATGCTGAGAATGTGGTATATCTTCAGACCAAAAATAAGTCATTGACAGAAGAAATTGTAAGTGCCCAATGCATAATAAACAATAATAATAATAATAAAAAAAAAATACATAGTATACAATTTATTTGCAATAATATATTATTGGGTAACATTAAAAGTTCAAGAAAAGGCATATAAAGAAAAATATGTATGTTTAAAAAACAAAAATAAATGTAATTAATAAATATAACCTACAGTAACATGAACGACAAAAGCTGCAGCTGCTGACTCAACTAGTGAAGGTTCTTGTTTGTTTTGATTTGTGTTTTAGTGGGCACAAGATATGGTATAAGAAGGAATTTTAGTACATTGCATGTTCTGGTATCTAATATCAAAGTAACAAATAATTTAATGAAAATTAATAAACAGTCAAGTACTTAATAGTTAAAAATATTATTTTATTTAACCCTTAGCTACACGGGCCATTTTTTTTTTCAATAATTGCACGCGTGGTGTATTTTATACACCAATTTGTTTTACGCAGAAATCAATGTCGTATTGCATATATATTTGACTTTATTTACTAATAAAAGAACAAAGTACTACTTAATATTGTATAAAATTTAATTATAAAAAAAAAATTAATAAAAAGAAATTTTGTTATTACTATAATATTATAATTGATAAAAGTAAAAATGTCTTATTGTCAAATAATTTTTACAAACTTAAATTAAATTTTATTCACTATCCTGACTTATTATACATCTTTCACATCTGACAACAGCTTTTACGTGCTCTTTACATGTAAACTTCTGACATGAAGAACATTTTATTGTTGTCACTCTATTTTTGGCTCTTCCACACAAATAACACCGACTTCGTATTTTTGTTGGAGGTTCTTGAACGTCCACTTCTTTTGTTTCATATTTTGATAAAAAATGTTTTATGTCAGTAGGGAGGTTTGCCATCTGTGATCTTTCACTCAAGTCATTATTCATCAAATTCATTGAAAGTGATTTTAGAACTGACCTCCTATTCTTATGTTTTTTTCTATTTGTGTATTGTTATATAGAATATTTGCATTTATACCTGCAATTTTGAGAAGTTGAAAAAATATTGATAAAGGCCATCTGCGTGTTCTCCTAGAAACTGAATAATTCCCACACATTTGATCGACAGTGTCCACGCCTCCTTTTGTGGAATTGTAAAAGTGTACAGCTTCAGGTTTTTTTGTCTCACTATTTACTGACGTATCATTATGAATAGTTGATAATAGAATTACAGCTTTATTTTTTTTAGGAGTATATGATGTTATCATTATTTCTTTTTGAAATCCAAAAAATGAAGAATTAATTGCTTTATTTTTATGTGGTTGAAAGTCTACTGGAATCTCCTTTTTATTTTTTCTCAATGTTCCTACTATAGTTGTTTGCTTTTTTAGTAATTCAGTAGCTAAGGGATAACTAGTATACCAATTATCACATGTTAGGTTACGATTTGATCCCGTTACATTGTCAAGTAATCTCATAACAATATCAAATGGCTTGGAAGACATATTGTAAAGCCCGTCTGGTTGCGTCCCACAATAAATTTCTAAATTTCCCGTATAAAATGATTTTGCATCAACCAGTGCAAATATTTTCAAGCCATATTTTGCAGGTTTACTTGGTATATACTGAATAAAACTACAACGACCTCTAAATGGGACTAACATTTCGTCAATGGTCAAATATTCACTAAGGCAGTAACTTGTTTTACAATTACACGGAAAAAAATAATTAGTTGTGATAATCGATAAACAATTGGTACTACCCAATTTTTTGGTTGTATATATGACCACCAACCTTTTAGTAATAGTTACAATTTATTTTATGTAAATGGTTTCTGTTACAACAACAGAATAACGAAGTGGTAGACACATTTATCATTAGTTACAGCTACTGATTAAATGTATTTATAACAAGATAATTTTAGTTTAAGTAAACAAGCGATATGTTATCATTACCAAAATAAATATTTGTCTAACAATTGATTTGGTTAACCCCATTATGACAGTTGGTACTTACAGCAGCTATTTAATCAGATGCAGCAAGAATATTTGGTCATGGTTTCAAAGTTCCATGTTGCCAGTACCAAAATACATGTATGGATAACAATTTTTTTTGGTAAACCTTACTATAAACATTGGTATATACGGCTATTTTTTAGTTTGATGTAGTAAGGATATTTGGTTAACATAACATAATTTTTATAAGTTGTAGTAACCAAAAATATAAGTAACAACACATTTTTTAGTTTAATAATAATATAATATGTATTTATTTAAAAAATCAATTAATTTCATAATTACAAATTAATAATCATTACCTATATCTATACGGAAATTTATATAATATGTGTAGGTATTAGGTATAATATAAAATATAACATAATAATAATAAATAACTTAATAATAGTAAATAAAAAAAAAATAGTATAAAATTAATAACTAATAATATACAATATAAATGTAGGTAAATATATATTATAGTTAATAACAATGAATAAACTTGTGCAATAAAAAAATATTAAACATAATTACAAAGATTAAATATTGATTTTGATGGCGCGGCAAGTGCCTAAAAATACAAGTAATAGGCTGGCTTGTTCGCCTTAAATAAAAATAACAAATTGAGCCTTATAATAATAAAATGTAATGACAATAATTTTTGTAATAATGATAATAATATAAAAACAATTTATATAACAATAATGAAAATATTGATTGTGTAATAACAATGATAATAAATATAAACAGAAAAAGGCAAAAATATAGTATTATAATTTGTTGGCCCTACAACGGCGTAACCAAGATAAAATATAATTATAAAAATAAGGCCCACACGGCACAACCACAATATAAGTGACTATAATACAACAATGGTAGCTAAGAGTAAATAATATAAATAAATGAGTTAATTTAATAACAATAATATACTGGCCTTATAGCGGCAGTGACTACAATAAACTAATACAATAAAAAATATGTGGCCCATACGGCACACAATAAATAAATAATAGGAACAATATTTTTTAATAATAATACAAAATAGTGATAAAATAATAAGTAGTCTTTGGCGGCTAGGCCCGTCGGCCTTAAACAATGAAAACAAACAAATATGGTCGACCAATACTCACATGTGATTGTGATTGATGGCGGATTTTATCCCAACGCGACCGTACCAGAACTGTGATGACCTGCCTAAGACGGCACACCGCAGTATTATAAAGTAAAGATCACAGTCCAGTACGTGCGACCAACAAGTCACAATCACCAACGAAGACAAATACAAATTGTTGTGTTCTGCAGACCAAAAACGATGACACAATTGACAAAAACAATGTTATTCACAGGCGACCGCTGGCAAACTAAAAAACAAAGAAATGTTACACGCTGGACAATATTAAATTGCCTCGAACGATACTTTACCAGACGGTCGATTCACAAAAACGAAGAGGAGACAAAAACGTGTTTTTCAATGAACAAATGGCTGCAGACACAGGAACATAAACGAATGGATGTGTACACCACGAGAAGCAAGCGCAAAGAGACGGACGGTGCTGACGACATCCACCACGAAAGCTATGCCGCCGGACACCACAAAATGAAGATAAGTGTCTCAGTGCCACCTCACAAAACTGGACAAACACGCGAACTTAAGAAAACTTGTGGCACTGAGAGCATGACTTTAACTTTTACTGACAACATAACCGAAAATTCAAAATGTTAAAACACAACGAACATTTCCGTGCGATGATAACAGCGCGATTACGTAACCGGTCTATCGCACACGGAGGCTTATCGCCGCCGCCGACAATGACCGCGGCTACGCAACGCACCGATACGCTACGCAATGCATCGCACGAAAATGATAAAACAAAAACAAAAACGAATGCAACACCATGACATATAAACGCGAACAGATTTTAAAAAAGTAGAAAATTTACCTAGTTTGTATTGACTGAATAAAAGTATGCAATTAATAAATTAACAATTAAAACAATAAAAGTAATTTTTAAATACCACCTCTAACTGTTATATATTTTTTTCCACTAGATAAAATATTTATATTATTTGGTATGGAATTTAACAAACAATCATATGAAACAAATATACTTTTGGTAGTATCTACCTCTACCTCATAAGCAAAAAAATGTTCATTGAACATGACAGTATTAAGTTTAGAGCAAAAAAATATTACTTGATCATTATTATAAAAAAAAAATTCATTAATTAAACAAAAAGTAGGTAGTTCTATTTCATGTATATCTAAAGTCAAAACCATTTTAGGTTGATATCGAGTACCTTTAATATTAATCCATGAATATTTCCATAATGAATCAAATAATTCAATTTTAATAAACACTTTTATTTTTTTGATAATACTCTCAATATCAACAACTGATTGAGGAGGACTGAGTTCTATATTTCTACCTAGAGTACCTTTTAAAAATAAATGATTAAGTTGTAATTGATGTTTTATTGCTAATATCTTGCAAATGTTACGCCTATTACTTGAAGTATTTGCCGCAATTTTTGATATTCGATGTTTCGCCTCAAAGCGCATTGACCATAAATTTATCAAAGGGCCAAATTTCAACATCATGGTATGGTAATGCAACAAGTAATGATATTTAGGTTTTAGATTGTTCTTACTCAATATAAGATATAGCTCGTTATGTTCAGCAACAAGTGTTTGTAGTAATTTAGAACATTCTTTTTGGAATGATGTGGAAGTAAGTATATCCAAAATTTTTCTTAGTGATAAATAGAGATGCCATACTGGTTCATTCTGAGGAACAAAATCTCCTATAAGTAAACCAAAATACCTAACTAATGACATCATTTCTGAAGCAGAAGCCTAATTGTATTCTTACAAATATGATCCATATTTAATACACTGGGTTTACTTCCTTTATCTGGGCCATAATCAAAGCTTATTATTCGATTATTTAGAACTTCTAAGGAAAATAATTTTAATTCCAATACATAGTAGGATATTAAGAATGATAAATCATACTTCATTACACCTTCCACCTTCTAATAGATCATGCATCATATCAACACCAACATGATCAAATATTTTAAATCCTCTAACATCATTCCAAACACAAATTCCTGAAACACCACTACTGCTCACATTATTTTCAATCAAATCGAAATTGTAATCATCTACTAGCCTTATAAGTGTTTCATCTACATAACATTGTTTTCTCATTATATCTTTATGAACCTTGCACATTATAGTTTGCTGAAAAACTTTCCACAAAGCCTGTAATACTGTGTATACCAAGATTATCTCCCAAAATAAGGCCCAATTCAAACTTAATATTAGTTAATTCACCATTACTTTCAATATCTATACCTTGTTCTCCTAAAAAGTTTAATTCATCAATAAGAGGTTTGAAAATAATATTGTTACCAAATTTTTGTCTGTCTGTTGAATGAAATAAGAGTGCTAAGAAAATTGTTTTTTGAGTAGACTGTATATGAGGTGGTAAACAAGGTATTGATATATACACAGCACCCAGTTTGTGCACACCAGAATGACTACCAAGAGGGTTACCTACTTCGTAGTCATCAAAAAATAAAAATATAGGTAACACACATTGAGAATCATGTTTTTTCTGTTTTTCTTTCCAAACTCTCCCTTGTATGAAATTTATTAAAATTGTTTCACAGTGTATGATGTCATTTATATATTTTAATGTGTCTGATAAAATATTTTTCATTTGAAAAAAATTTTTTAAGACATAACGAATTGGGATACACTGTTGAGTACAATTAATTGGTCTAATTGAAAAAGTATTTGACATTGTGCTTTCATTTAGCCTTTGCCCTATTATATATTCTTGGGGTGGTATATATGTACCAAGTTCAGTGAAATATTTAAATCGTTTATACTCAGTATCTAAATTTATGAAAGTTTTATCAATGTTATCAATTGCACTATTAAAATATTTAAAAAAATCACCACATGATATTTCGTTTTTATCAACAAACAGTTCTAAAATATCTTTTTTTAATGTACTAGTTATACCTCCTATTATTTCATTCAATCCGTCCATAACTTCTTGAACAACATTTCGAGGAATTTGTGAATTAGAATATAATGAAGCTAGAAATTTATTTATTTGTGTTTCTGGTAATTCAGATTCAGTGTTTGAACTGTTTGAAGACTGGGGTGAACTCACTGTGACAACAGTATTACTAGCTACATATATAGGATTACCTGAAGATAGTGATGGAGTACTAATTGATTCATGTGTACTAGATGAATCAATTGGTAAGTATTTAGTATGAGAGGTAAGGTGTTTTTTAAAGGAATTTAATAAGTGGAATGAACGATTACAATCGTTTTCAGCACAAATGTAAACAGAAAAGTTATAATTAAAATGTTTGTATTGAAAATGTTTAATTAAAATGTGAACTGTTAAAAAACATTGTTTGCATATAAAGCATACAACCATTTTGATATATAATGAAATTAAATATATAGTAAATATAATATAAAATAATAATAATAATAATAATATAATATACTATTATGAAAAAAATACACTTAAATTGAAATATCTAGATCACTTATTAATGAATTTACTGTCACATATTCTGTATCCCAAGAAGTTTTTAACTTATAGCAACCTTTTTGAATAAAATACCAAACTGGCTTACTTTCAACAGGATACTCTGCATGAAGGGCATGGATAATTTTGAAACAGCAGTCAACAGCAGTAATAATAGAGTTTACAAGATAATATGTATCATCAACCAAGATAAAATACTGAGCAATATCACTTATTGTTGGTCCTATGATAATAATCAAAGGTTGCAATGTAAAAGCTAATTGTTCATACTTTTGTTTTCTTCTTGTAATAGATTCTTGTAACTCTGCATGTGATCTTAAATGGAGTATGAAACCATCTCGCATTTCACTTTTTGAAGGTCTCCAATTACCTTTTCCCTTTTTCTTTTTAATAGTAACAGGGGAAAATAAAAATGGGAGAACCAAGAATACTGCCACCAAAGAAGATTCTTCGTCTTCTGAAAATATAATAAATTCATTAAAAATAAATATAGTATACTATATACTATAATTTATATATAAATTAATAATAAATATATACCTTGAGCTTGATCTAAGTATTCATGCAATAAGCTTTTAAGCGTTGGATCTCTAAGATTTGTAGAAATACTTTTGGCATGTTCTAAAATTCTGTCTTTATAAATGGGAATATTCTCAAATAAGGTTTGTGTTTTTTTAGGATACAAAAAATTAAAGTCTTCAAGTAACTATAAAAGTATAATAGAAAATGATTGTATTAGTATATTATATAACTATATGAATAAAACTGTATGAATAAACATGCAAAAAACTTACAAGTTTATAACCAACTGGTTTTTTTAATGCTGGGAACTCATTCATATATTGACTGACTGTTTGGGTTTCAGAATTTAATACATTTTTTAGTCTATAGCTTTTGGTAATATCCCAATACTTTTCAACTAAATCCCACGGATCAGATGAGTTATTCAACCATTTAATGGGTTCTTCAACATCTTCTATATCTAAACCAAAATGGAATAATTAAACATACATACATAGCTTCAGAGCTACAAAAAAGATACTCAAAGTTATGATAAGATTGTATAAAACTATAAAATTTATAATAATGACCCACTCAAATCATTAATATTATTTACCAGAATTCACTGATGTGTTTAGGTTCAGAAAATTTGGTTTAATAGTTGTTAACAGTTGTGGTCCCTCTTGAATGATGTGTTATGACACCAGCTTTCTTAAATTCTCTTCGGCGGTTATTGAAGCAATCCAACAATTTTCCTTTTGCAGCTTTTTTGATTGTAGGTCCTAGTATATATGTAACATAAACAACAACTTAAATTAAAAAGCAAATAGGTATTACTTTAGTATTTAAAGTTAAAATTGAATGTCACAAAATAATTTACCATAGCTCATATATGGAATAAAGTAGGTACTAATATGTTCCTTAGGAAAAATAGAAGTGATTTCTTGAGACAACAATAAAAGCTTTTGGCTGGTTACAATTTTATCTGGTTCATTTTCGAGTTCGTTTCTGACAATTAAATTACATAATTTTCTTCTCCCCAAGTTATCTAATACTTCACTTTCTCTATATTTCAACAAAATACCTTTTCCTTCATTTGAATTGTTCAAATAGTTGAGTACTAGACTTTGTACCTAAAATAAATTTTGGAAGTTAAAAAAAAAATTAAATAATTATAATATTTAAATAGCTAAATATTACCGATTCAGAAGATTGATGTATTAGATTCAAATTTGGGTGCTGATTATTAATTGCATTTGAATTTGATACATTAAGTGTTTGCTGATTATTGGAAGATGTGAAGGAGATTTCAGTATCAGAAGGAGTATCTGTAAGACCTCCAACACTTACCAATGATGATGTAGATGGTGATTCAAAATCAATACTTAATGGGGAAGACATGTCCTTTATCAAGAGGAATAAAATGTTAATTTGAAGTAAAAACAATTTGTTGTGTATTATAATTATATTGAGTTAAATGAATAAATTACCCATGAAGAATGTTAAAAATACATTATCTAAGAAAATCTAAATATGATGTACCTACCATTGGCGCACACAAGGGAGTTAAGAGGTCGCAATCCAAAATTAATTTCTACAAATGCCTCTCTGATCAATAATATGTTATTTCTAAAAAATAAAAAAAAGCACAACCCCTTTAAAAAAAATTATGTATGTGCTACTGGTACCTACATAATATAACATTGTAACGGGCAACTAATCCATATTATATATAGGTATATATATTATATATGTATGTATAAAATAAGTACCTACATATTATATAACACACATACCTATTGAAATTTTAGAAACTGTGCTTACCATAATTGTAATTTGACTACTTGTGAGATCTAGTACTTTTTTCCATTCATCAATATTTGCCTTAAGCTTGGCTCTATGACCAATTTTTGGAACTAGCTCTTTCATCATTTCCTCACTTAAAATGTTCAAACAAGTAATGTCTATGTCTTCGTCTAACAATAAGTAAATTTGAGTAAAATACCTTTTTTTGGCTAATTAGTAATTACTAACTCTATCACTACAGGTTGAATTAAGTGATATTATATAATTTGTGCATTTGATCAATAGGTATTGAAATTTAACTATATAAATGTATTTTTATAGAGAAAACTAAAAGAATATTTAGAATTAATTAAAGGACATATTACATCATCAAATATTCATATACCTATCTGGAATTTTGAAAGAATACTAAGAAAATGTACTGCTCAGTGCCCATTTAAAATGCCATAAAAATTATATTTTATAACATTAGACTACCACATTATTAAGTCATATTACAACATAGAATATTCCTAACAGTCAAAATTAAATTCGTAAGGTATTCAATTGATTTATTTAATATATGAGTTCATTCAAATCTTACGAATTCACGTTAAACACTAAAACACTTATAATTTACTTACATATTTATAATGAATTGTACTTACTTTGAAAAACGTCTATGTATTGCTCCAGCCCCCAAGCCTCTAACATGTTCGCCACATCGGCGTCAGCCATAATATTATAAATAAATTTAAAATTGTAATACACTGAATCAATAAAGCTGTAGGTAACACAGTTGTTATTTATTGTACTATTTAGCAGTCAGCTTCAGCGTGGTTAGGTCGTGAAAATTCTTGTTTTATCGTCGTGAAGAACGTGAAGAGCAATTTTGTATTTTCGTCTAAGTGCTTCGTGCGTATACAATGAACGCCAAGTCGCCAACCGCGGCAGCGTGGATTCTTATCTTTACTATACGCATGGGTAATACCCACAAAAACCACTGTACAGTCAAAAAAACGTTCCGTTATTTTTACCGAATATTAGTTTATTTTACGTAATTTAGTTTATTTACAACTAATCATATTGTAGACATTACCAAACAATAATAGTCTCAGTTACTCGTAGATTGCATACAAATTTAGCAAAACAATTTTGTTGTGTTCACACATTGAGTACTAGTTTAACAAAAATGTATTTGTATAAACCATATAACTTTTACAAATCTAATAAAGTAACCATACCAAATAAACTCTGCAATTATAACCAAAAAATTGGTAGATTTAGATATCAATACGTTACTACTACTAAATATCGTTCAACAGAATATTTTTGTAAATTATTTTTTTCCGTGTATATACAAATTGATCAAGCATTGACCTCACAGCAGTTAGTTTGTCCTCAGATCTTCTATCATTCCTAGTAGTTTTATCGTCGAATCTTATTGAATTTAAAATAAAAAGAAAACAGTTACAGCTCATACAAGCCCGAAAAACTTCAATTCCAGTACCATCTGTAGCCCGAAGTTCAAGAAAGTTGGTGTGATTCCCTTTTTTTATTCCTGACAAAAACAACAAACCAAAAAATGCCATCATTTCATTTTTTGTTATAAATTTGGCATCTCTATCTCTTTTATAGTTTTTTTGAACTGTCGAAATATACATATTGGTGTAATAAATAATTTCATCAACCATTTTGTTTGAAAATATTATGTTGAAAGCCCCTACTTCATTTTGAATTTTTTCAGTTGTAAATTTTGAATCAGGTGTTATATTTATTATATATTTTTTTTTTTTAGTTTTAGCGAATTTACTTGTCAATGGTGTCTTAGACCATTTTGTTGCTTTATCTTTACCAATAAAATACTCGAGCTCAATATTATCATCATCACCATCGGAATCCTCAAATGAACTGTATTCCAAGCACGAGTTACTGTCATGATCACTATTATTTACTATTCTTACTTCATTGTCGTCTTCATCACCTCCCACTTCTTCTTCCGACGATTCCATATCTAATATGTCATTCACATCATTTGGCGTAAGCTTTGACCTAGTATAATAATAATAATATGATTAAATAATATACTGATTATATGATAATTAAATATTAGAAAAATAATACGGAATTATCAGTCAATATAAGACGTAAAAATTACTTACATTATTACTCGCGCGGTGTATTTCGTTCACCGATACAAAAAAATTTTATACGGAGCTTGTTTGTGCGGCTACAAACATCAAATGACGACTAAAATTGATTAATAACCAGGGCCGTATTTAGGGGGGAGCTACAGGGTACTGTTGCCCCGGGCGGCTGAATATGAGAGGGCGGCTAATTTTTTTATATTTTCAACATTAATTAATGATCTAAAATTTTTGAAGTGAAACTTCTTTACAAAACACACTATAATCGGCGACACGAAAAGTGGCCCCTGACCGTCACGAACCTAGCGGCTGTTTAATATGACATTACGAACAGCACTGCGACAGCCAAAACAGTATGCGTTATAGGTTGAGAACCCATGGCTAATGGGTAGGGAAGCAGTAACGGGTCGCGGTACACAGGGGCCAGTTTTCATGTCGCGGACTATAAACACAGTGTAGGTATCTCAAAAAAAAATATATATATATCACCTATCACGGAGTCACGATACACAAACACACTCACACACACACACACACAAAACGGTTAGGTAACGGTCGAGCACAACTGTCGATAGTCTTTCGATGGTCATGAAATCTGATTTGTCGTTTGGGAATTCTAAACCACGGTACAGTCAAAGTGATTTCTTTTGTTATCACCGTTGCCCGCGTGGTTTGCTTTGTTAACTGTACAATATTATCAATATTATAAATCTATAGATCGATCGTTATTCTGTAATCTGTGGTAATATATTTATTTTGTGACGGATATGTATTATGTGGTCACACTAATACTACAGAAAATTAATTATTTAACATTTTCGTAATTATTTATTTAAATAGTGACAAGTGACTTTTTGTGAGCTGTGACAAACTGACAACATGCATTCAAAAGAGGTTTGTATTCTATTTATAAGCATAGTATAATATAGTTTTGCACTGTCGTATACGCCGATCAAATCGTACATATAGACATAAACACACAACAGAATTCAATATTACACTTTAGAGAATCTAAGCCCTAAGCAGTGGCCGAGTCACACGACCACTCACTCTCTGGTCTCTCTTTATTCATAAAATCATAACCCTATATATATATATCCATATCTTAACCTACTTACACATATTTATTGCTTACATGCTAAAAGTTATTACAATTATTGTTCTTATACCTATGTTAATTATTGTTTAAAATAGTGTCTATTTAAAAATGTTTACGTAGTGTATGTTTATAGTTAATACTTCCTATGTTCTAATTTTTATATTATTACAATATGCCGTGACTACGAATTTACAGTATTGCTTAATACAACAGCACGAATGCTTGTAGGCTACAAAGTACAAACGATATATTTTTTATACTGCTTTCAATGCGCTATTTAGCTTTATAAACTGTAGAATGACGGGAAAAAATAGACTCAGTGGTGCTGCTTATCGAAAAAAATCTAAAGAAAAAAGAGAAAAGCTTAAAAATGTTATCATGAAATCTGCAAAAATTAATAATTTTTTTAAGAAAACAGATTTACCAGGTATTATTGCCTATTTTTTTTTACTAAAATAGTTAAATTAATGTTATATATTTAATAACTTTTTAGAGGACAGCTCTATAGACAACATTGCATGTAGTTCAATATCAAACATTGTTCATTGCAGTGAAAATACTTCAAGTACAACTTTTGAAATTTTAGAATCACCTTGGAATAGTTTGAATTCTAAAGAACACTCCACTGAAAAAGGTTTTAGCTTTTTGATATATAAGCTATAGTGAACAAAATTTAATAAAAATCTGCTTTTTTGTTTCAGAAGTTATTGAAAATGTGTTTGAAAAATATTCAGAAGACCAATGTATAATAAATTCTAACAGTCTACCACAAGAAAATGCTGTATTGTATGAACCAAAGACACAAATCAATGATGATGAAATGTACAATACAACAATTAGGTATTATTCATTTAATAAATTTGATTATAGTAAGGTACAATTTTTATAGACTTTTATCCTTTTAATACATTTTAGCAATGATCGAGCTTTATGGGAAATAAATGATAGGACAAAAGATTATATTTCTATACATGGTTTTACACAGAATGTTGAAAAATTGAACTTTTCAAAATCAAAAAGACGTTATCAGGGGATTGTAAGAGGCAAATTTCAGGATTATTTTAGATATTGTACATCTAGTTTGTTTTATAGTGTTCTAAGAAATGGAGAAAAAGTAAAGAGACATTTTCTTCTTTACTCTGAAAGTACAGGAAAACTATATTGCGTTCCTTGTCGGCTATTTGATGGAGTATCCAGTTTTTCTACTCATGGATTTTCTGATTGGAAAAAAGCAGGAGTTAAACTTTCTTCTCATGAAAATTCAAATCATCATAGATCTTGTGTTTTAATAATGAAAAATAGAAGTGACGTTTTAAAAAGAATTGATTCAAAATTATTGCTTCAAATGGATACAGAAATTCAGTACTGGACAAAAGTGTTAACTAGAGTAGTTGCCGTTGTCAAATCATTGTCTTCAAGAGGATTGTCATTCAGAGGAGATAATGAAATATTTGGTTCAACACATAATGGTAATTTTATGATGGCCATTGAACTTATTGCAGAGTTTGATCCTTTTTTGGCTCAACATATAAAAACATATGGACATTTAGGAAAAGGTCATACATCATATCTGTCTTTCCACACTTATGAACAATTTATTATTGTTATGGCAAATCAAGTAACTGATCAAATCATAAAAGAAGTTCACAAAGCACGTTATTTTTCAATAAGTGTGGACTCAACTCCAGATATTTCTCACAAAGATCAACTCTCTTTTATTTTACGCTATGTGTCTGAAAATGGAAAGCCTGTAGAACGTTTTTTATGTTTTATTGAAAATAGTGGTCATGAATTGACAGATGCAGTTTTGACTGTAATTAACTCCTATAACATTGACATATCTTACCTTAGAGGACAAACGTATGATAACGCAATGAATATGTCTGGACAATATAGTGGACTACAAGCTAGGATTAAAGAAATTAATCCTTTGGCTGATTACATACCATGTTCAGCACACTCATTAAACCTCATTGGTACATGCGCTGCAAGTTGTTGTAAAAATGCTTGTAATTTTTTTAATTTACTTCAAAGTATATATACTTTTTTTTCAACTTCTACTAGTCGATGGGAAATACTATCAGCTTCAGTAAAAGAGTTATCTACAACACGTTGGTCTGCACGAGAAGATGCATGTAGAAGCTTAAATAATAATTGGGATAGAGTAATCAGTGCCCTTAAAGAAATTAAAAATAATGATAAACAAAAGGCACAAACGCGATGTGAAGCAAAAGGTATTTTAAAAAGTTTGGCTTGCTTTGAAAACAATTTCATGTCAATATTTTAGGGAGATCTTCTTGGACGTTTCAATGCTGTAAGTAAAAAGTTACAGTCAATTGATATTGACTTGTATTTAGTGGTTGAATTGTATGAATCGCTCATTCAATATATCTCTAATCTTCGTAATGAAAAAATGTTTAAAATGTATGAAGATCGAGCTTCTAAATTACATGGAGGTAACACAGAATATAAATTAGATGTACATAGGAAGAGGAAAAGAAAAGTTTTCCACGATGAACCACAAGATGAACTTAATTTTTGTGGCAGAAAACATTTTTTGATTAATACTTACTATGTTATTTTAGATAAAATACATACAGAGTTATTTAAACGAAAAGAGTCATATGATAAATAACCATTAAAATATTCCTTTTTTTTTAACCTAACTACAATATCGGAATCAGAAGTTTTTAAATGTGCCGAAAACTTATGTAAAATATACAAAGATGACTTAGATAAAAGCTTTTGTAATGAATGTGTACACTTCCAAAGTCATATTAAGTCTCTTAAAGATAAAGCACCAAAAAATATTCGGGACCTAAGTACACTGATACGATCCAAAGATTTACAAACAATCTATTCTTATGTAGACATTGCACTTAGAATGTTTCTGTGTACACCAGCAATGAATTGTTCTTCAGAAAGATCTTTTTCAACCCTAAGAAGATTAAAAACATATCTTAGATCGGTTATGAATAATGATCGCTTAAATGCTTTAGCTGTACTAAATATTGAAAGTGAACTAACTTCTAGCATCAATTATGATAACATAATTAAAGAATTTGCCGAGTCACAATCCAGAAAAAAAATTTAAATTTATTTACAATATACACAAATACAATATATATATATATACATAATAAAAAATAAATGGTTTGTACAATAAATCTATTGTTTTTAAATTACATTAAATTTGTATTTTGTATAATGAGGCGTTTTTTTTTTTTTGTTGCCCCCTGGTGTCAAATTCCTAAATACGGCCCTGTTAATAACTATTACATATTAGATAAGAAAAGGTTAGATTAGGAGAATAACTGAAAACAAATAAAAACTAAAATAGAACAAGATAAACAAAAATATTGGTGTACAAAGTACACCAGCGCGTGTAGTTAAGGGTTAATGGATTTATACCCCTATTAATACTCACTTCCACTGAGTTGTACAGCATCGAGTTGTTTCAATAAGTCTTTACCATGGTTATCTTTCACTGAATTCCTACGAAAGCTCACTAAGTTATTTGAAAAATAAGTCCACCTTTTTATAAATGTTGGCCAGTCATGTAAAAGATTTGTTATGTTGGGATATTCCAAATTAAAATCTTCATATACCTAAAAAACATAAATCTTGAATAATGTAAATTTGTACTATGATTTTATTATATTAATTTAAAGTTGAAATAGGTAATTGTATAGGCTATAATATAATATTATAAAGTCATTATTTCTATAACAATTTTAATTTTAAGACTCACCAGCATATACCCTTTTGGGCTACATAAAATAGGCCAGACTTTAAAAATTTCGGACAAATGACGTTTTAAAATGTCAGTACCATGGATTTCTGATTTTCGAATTTCATATGTAAGTTTCCATTTTGGAATAACTTGTTCAAGATCAGAAGATAAACCTGACTGACTTAACCAGACTTTAACAGCTTCAGTTTCATCTATTATAATAAATGATAAATATAATAAATCTATATAACACCTATATTATAACATAAAATTAGGCATATTTTATAATTCTATTACCAAAAAATGTTATAACTGCATGTGATATTTAATTAGCACATTTACTTTTTCTTTCACAATCAATAGCACCTATACTTCTTAAACGACGCGAGACATTTTTACCTTTCAACTAATTTACCTTTTGCATGTGAATTATTTGCACTAAATGATGGTATGAAATAAAGTTTCTATAAGATGCATAGTATAAACGTTTTATTTTTTATGTATAGGCTAAGATTAATTTAACAACAAACCTCTTGTTCCTTAGGAAATATTTCTATAATTAATAATGCTATTTTC
Source organism: Aphis gossypii (assembly GCF_020184175.1). Classification (NCBI taxonomy): domain Eukaryota; kingdom Metazoa; phylum Arthropoda; class Insecta; order Hemiptera; family Aphididae; genus Aphis; species Aphis gossypii. The sequence continues at coordinate 22,412 of NW_026083349.1, forward strand.
CGAAAGTAAAAATCAGTATCTCTGAAAATTACCATAAAAATAATATTAAATGTTAATTATCTATTTAATTTTGTACCTACGCTATGACTCAATAATTATACTCAAATCAATTCACAATTGATATATTTCTGTTAGGCAAAAAAAGCATATTTTTTTTCAATATGAACACTGAACATACATAATATATTATATTATATACATTATAGGTACTTTATTTTAAATTTAACTTTACCTCTCTAACTCAAGTAGTCCTTCATTTAGTGCTATACTTTAGAGTTATAACTATAATTTAACCCTTATAAGACACAGAAAAAAAATTTAATTAAAAATTGTGTAGCAAATGACTAATTAAAGAAATAATATTAACTTATGATAAGAATTTATAACAGATTAAAGCAAATTTAGAGAAATGTTACAAATAGGTACTGTTGTAACTGTCATTATAAATGCACACAAATTAAAAAAAAAAAATATAGAAGAATTTTAGTTTTAATTTAGATAAAAATATATCATTTTAGTTTAAAAATTAAAAACTAGCACAATTATGTTTTATGTGGCTTGAAATTATTACCTAAATAATTTCAAAATAAGCATTTTTTTTTTTAAACAAGTCACCTAAATATTTTTGTTCATTTTGTATTTTTAAAACTAATTAGTTACTTGTATATTATATTGATTATTTGTTAACATTTAACCAGACTTATTATTTTTATGAACTTGCCCACCTTGAGATATTAACTACACAATATGCTTAAATAGAATATATATTATATATTATATTATGTATATTGTATATATATTCATTTTGGACAGTTATTCTATTTCAATACAGAACAAATTTGCTTTATCTAATAATTTGTTTTGTGGGTTAATTTCTTAAGCTCAAAGTTATAAATATATTACATAATATATATTATGTAATATATACATATTACATATTACATTAATATACATAATATATATATTAGAACCAAGAATAGTAGTGTAACGTGGTCGGGGATGACCCGTTAAATATATGATATTCAGGGAAGAAGTTGGTTTCTTATGAATATAAGTTAACCGTAGCTCGGGAGCAAATGGTACTCAGGATACAAATAAATGTGGATTGATCCAAATACTTATAAATATATCAAGTTTATTCTTACCTAACTAAAACGTTTACAAGCTGTTGGGCTGGCTTGGAGTTCGTGTGCGCTGGTGTTAACGTGGGGAACTGGCTGTCTCTTACATATATTCTTATTTAGCGGTAGCTTTACAATAGTTAAATATGAGACAACACAGGAGGGGCTAATGTAAATTCATCATAATATATTTTACATGTATTGGTTTACGATACACATACATATATACACCTATATACATATATGTATGTATACTATATTATAATATATAATATGTGTAAGTATATAATATGTACCTACAGTTGCATATTATTATGTTTATAAATAAATATGTAACAATCGTTACAGTAGGGTTAAGCAGTACACCAAATTTAGTCCATACAGAATTAGGACCAGTGAAAAGGATACGAAAGACAAAAATGTCTAGTGTGTAACGTGCCACGTACAATCAGTAGAATAATGTCGTATCGGATAGGTTGTTGTAAAATAAATGAAGACTCTTGAAATAATTCTAAGTGTTTTTTATTGAAAATTATTTTAAGTCCAATTAATTAAATAAATTAAACTTGTGAAAAATATTCTAAGTCCAAATGAGAAAACTATTGATCTGAGTGACGTGAAGGTGCTCGCTCTAACTCTGGTGGATCACGTCTGAAATGTGCCTAATCTGGGCCCCCTTATATATCGTCCAGGGACTCCCGCGGTACCTTCAGGTCCCTGTTGGTCATCTGTACCTGCATCCGCTTCTACCCACGCTTTGCGTTATCTGAACGATGTCGTGCGTCAATAATATAAATGATGTGCTTATAATATTCTACTGGGTGAGTGATTACGCACCTAGTATATTCTACCGGGTGGTAATTACGTATCCATAATATGTCACCGGATTATTTGTCATTATTTTCCTGCGGGTAGAAAGCATACGGGCGATGATACTTTCGATTGGTTTTTACCATTTGTTTTTAGATCTTAATTTATTATACTCGATCATTACTTGTTTGACTGCTCACCCTTAGCATAACTATAGGGGTGTTGTTTGTTATGCCACTAGTGTTTTGGTTATTATTGGCTACAGTATGTAGTAATTTATGTATTATATTTAATAGAAGTATCAGAGCACGTTGCAATATTTTCTTAGGCGACATTCATCTTTTGTTTTGAGGGAAGTACGATTATATTTTGAAGATATTGATTGTATATTTTGTTCACTGGAATGTGCAAGTCATTTCAATCGGGAGCATTATGGTTCAAATATTTTTAATATATGTTTTGATGCGTTCCATCTTATGTTTAAAGATATAAGTGTACTACAAACATATAGCGAAAGGCGTCGGTGTATGGTATGTCAAAAATATACCACTATTTGCGATGATCAAAATTTATATGCGGAACCCAGTGGAGATTACGTATTTCAAGTTTACCTAATATATAATTACCCCGATGATCTTCAACAATCAACAGTGCATGCATAAGTAATTTGATATATTTTTAGTATTAATTCATCAAAATGCCAAAATATAATCGTGTTAAAAAAATTGATCGATTAAACGCCACGGGAGGAAATTTAGTTGAAATTGAAAAATTTAAAAATAATAGGTCAACAACTTTTTATTTAAAAAACAATGATAATATTGTTGATTTATTACCATTTTTAAACTCATCATCATTTTTTTTTAAATTAAAGTTAAAAGAATTATGTTCATCATCATCATATAAATTTAATTTATTGGTAGATTTAGTATATGAAAATACAATCACTGGTGAAATACGTGATGTTGCTTTTAAAACGACAAATGTAACATGTTTTTTAACTTCTAATTTGACTGCACTTTTAAAAAACATGTTTGATAAACTATTAAATGAGCAAAAAACATTTACTTTGAAGCGGTCATCTTGGAGGCAAATTAGTTTAGACGGTCTACAATTTAGAACCAATAAAGTTAATTTACTTGGTGGTTCATAATTTATAAATAATTTATGATAAAAAAGCAATTATAAACGTGAAAAATTATGACAATAAATGTTTCAAATATGCAATTTTATCAAAATTTAATGAAAAAAAAAATAAAAACCATTTTAGTATTAAATATTTTAATTTTTTAGAGAAAAAAGAGGATTTAATTTTAATTGTATTGATTACCCTACCCCAATCAAACAAATAAAAAAATTTGAAAAAATTTATAACATATCCGTTAATGTTTATAGTTGTGATGATAAAAATCAAATTTATCCACTTCATGTAAGTAATAAAGAAAAATCAGACCATTTTGATTTGTTTTTTTTTTCACAAATGTATCAACCCATTATTGTTTTATAAATAATTTCTCACGACTGATCATATCACAAAGAACAAAACATAATAACAAAATAATTATTTGTAAACGATGTTTTTTAACTTTTAGTAATAAGCCCAATAAAAATAAACCATGGGGTCAACATGCCCTTGACGATCATAAAGTAATTTGCCAAAAACATAAACTTTGTAAACCCGTAATGATAGAACCACGTGATGATGAATTTATACAGTTTAAAAATTTTAATCGGGCGGACCGAATTCCTATTGTAATTTATGCCGATTTTGAATGTTTTTTAAAACCAGTTAATAATATTATATCAAATAAAACTAAAAACACACATTTTCATGACCCTATGAATTATGGGTTATATGTTAAAATTGATTATAATATTGTCCCGATTGAGTTAGTAAAAAAATTTAAAATTCCGAGAAAACCAATAATTTATAGAGGTGAAAATGCGGCAAAGCATTTTATGAACACTATTATTAACATTTCCACAAATATCTATTACTTGTATAAAACTAATAAATCGATGATTAAATTAACAAAAGAGGAAGAAACACAATATATTAATTCAACAAAATGTGCACATTGTTTAAGGTTATTTAATAGTGAAACCGTAATGAAAGTTAGAGACCACTCACATTTTACAGGCAAATATTTGAGACCGTTATGTTTAGAGTGTAATTTTTTGGCACAAAATCCTAAATTTGTTCCAGTATATTTCCATAATTTATCCTATGATGGTCATTTTATCGTACGCACTTTAGGTTGCAACGATAATGACATACGCATTATCCCAAATTCAGTGAAAAATATATAATTAGTAAAAAATTTTAAATAATTTTTATGTAAAATTTGTTGACACTTTTATGTTCTTACCTGAATCACTCTCAAATTTAGCCACTAATTTAGGTGAAGATAAAACAAAGTTTCGCGAAATTACAAAACAGTTTACAATAGAAAACATTGATTTAATTATTCGAAAAGGGGTATTTCCATATGAGTATGTAGACTGTAACTCAAAACTTAAAGATACAACATTACCCCTTAGATTTAAATTTTATAATTCATTAACAGACAATCATATTTCTAAAAATGATTATATGCATCCATGTAATGTTTGGGAGAAATTTAAAATAAAAACCCTAGGGGAGTATAGTGATTTATATTTATTAACAGATGTTTTAATACTTGCCGATGTATTTGAAAACTTTAGGGATATTTGTTTGAAAACTTTTAATTTAGACGCTTCTTATTATTTGACTGTACTGGGTTTTGCGTTTGACGCGATGCTTTTTTATACGGGCGTAAAACTTGAGAGATTGAAAGAGTACCCCATGCTTCTCATGATTGAGAACGGAGTGAGGGGTGGGGTATGGCAATCTGTAGGACTATACGCTAGGGCTAATTTACCAGATGTGGACGGAATCATTTACAACGAGAAAAAACCACACGTTTACTTAATATATTTTGATTGTGTTAATCTATATGGTAAATCGATGCTTGCAAGTTTACCACTCAAAGATTTTGAATGTTGTGATGAATTTTCACTAGACGTTACTAAAATAGATGATGATGCACCTATAGGTTATATACTGGAAGTAGATGTGGATTACCCCGAAAAATTACACGATGATCATTGCGATTTGCCTTTTGTACCACAGAATGGTTGCCCCCCTGATACCAAAATTAATAAACTGCTAACAATATCAAATAATAAAAAAAAATATGCCGTTCATTATAGGTCATTAAAGCAGGCAATAAATAATGGATTAAAAGTGGTAAAAATTCACAAAATAATTAAGTTCACACAATCTAAATGGTTGGCCCCCTATGTTGAAAAATGCACAAGTATGAGGGTCTTGGCAAATAATAAGTTTGAAAATACATTTTGGAAATTACTCGTAAATAGTGTTTATGGGAAATGTATGGAGAATCCACGTAAAAGATTAAATATAAAGTTAGTATCCAATGATCGAAAAGCTCACTAACTTATGAGAAAATCTAATTTCATTGACAGGACAATATATACCAATGACCTTATGTCATTACATTTTCAAAAAGAAAAAATTAAATTTGACAAACCAATATACGTGGGATTTTCTATTTTAGATATCTCAAAAACATATATTTATAATTTCCATTATGATATAATGAAAAATAAATATGACAAAAAATTATCATTATTATATACAGATACAGATTCCTTAATATATCGTATTGAAACAAATAATTTTTTTAACGATTTAAAATTTGATTTATTGGATCACTTTGATACTTCAAATTTTCTAATTAATCACTTTTGTTTCAGTAATAAACATAAAAACATCCCTGGGTATTTTAAGGACTAATTAAAAAGTGAGATTATGACCCAGTTTGTAACGCTAAGACCCGAATTATATGCATATACAGTGGTGTCGAATACAAAAAAGCAAAATGTGTTAAAAATATGTTAGGGACAAATATATGACAGTTGACCAATATTTAGATATTTTATCTGAGTTCAGTTCTCAAAATGCAGATGCACAAAAAAATGAAACTAAACAAATTAGTGCATGCTGCGATATTAATCTAATACAGTCAACCAAACATCACGTATATTCCAAAACAGTTAAAAAAATTATATTGAGTGCAAATGACGATAAACGGGTCATATTAAAAGGTGGTATTTGCACACTACCATATGGCCATTATAAATTAAAATAAATAACAATAGTTTTATAAATATTAACACATTGTCTACCATGTTTAATTTTCAAAAATTACCCCACAGCACCAAGAGTGTACACAAGTTCACACACTTCTAAATTTATTCTTTACCATGTGTATGTGTAGTGTGTACACTGGTTACACATTTATGTACAATTTATTATAACTTTACAATACATTATATAGTATTATATTTTGGATGATATTGTAATTATTAAGTATGTGAAATATTGTAATATGCCAGTTCCAAGAACCTAATGATAAAATGTCAATAATTTGTTTTTATTTATTTATAGATTTTTTATTGTTTTTATTACATATTATTTTTACTTCATCTAACTATTTATATTTGAACCAAATGCATAATCTAACATTATTTTGGTCATTTATTATCAACTTATAATTACTTTTTTTTTTAAATATAACCAATGTCATTGTAATCGCCTTGGATTGAGCTTCTTACAATACATTATATAATATTATAATAAATAATCCGATAATATTAATAATAATAATTTATTAAATTAATAAATAAATAAATCCGTCTAAAGAAAGCACATCGGGGTATAATTATAAATAATGACCATTATTACATTTTAAGGTCCTTTCACACACATCCGATCCGAATCCGATCCGGGTCCATTCCGATTTTTATCGTTCCGAGTGTTGTATTCACATACATCCGATCCGATTCAGTTAGGTTAGGTTTTTAGATGTATATTTTCAGTAGCATTCAGTACGCACTCTGAAATCGTAGGCAACGGATGTGAGTTTTTAAACTTTAAGTAAAAATCTGTCAACTCAAGTAAAATGAGTAAATTTAGTGAAGAAGAATTAATTATGATTGCCTTGATTCTTGACGAAGAGGAAGAAATAAATTCGAAAAAAAGAAAAAGGAAACGTACTTTATGGGTACATGATCTATGGAAAAAAAGAGAACAAGAAGGGGAGTTTTTAAATTTATATAATGGACTCGTGGACGATGAACAAAAATTTTATGAATACTTCCGAATGACTCAGTACTCATTCCATATTCTGCTCGGAAAAATAGAAACTAAAATAAAAAAGCAGGAGACTCATGGAGAAAACCTATTTCTGCTAGAGAGAGATTAGCCGTCTGTTTAAGGTAAGTAACATACAAAACTTAATTTACTTTATTGTTGGGCGTAGAAAACTAAATTGTATAATAAAACACAGTATTAATTAGAGAATACATTTTTTTTAATTTTATTGTAGACTTAATAAAAACATAACATTGTAGGTACCTTCCTATTGCTTGAACAAATTATTATATTAAATAAAAAATATAATTTTCATATTAATTTTGCAAGTTTGTTGTTGATGTAAATGTTTGTGATGGAATCTCACCTTGCATTTGGGGAGATAGTGAATGTTCTGTGTATGGAGATTCCGCTGAAAATGACGTAGATTGTCTGTTATATAAGTTATGTGTACCTATATATGGATTTCCTGCGTTTGATGAAGTTGGTGCATTATTGTAAAAAGTATCTGTTTGCTTATATAAGATTTGATTCATTTCAATTTCTTGTACAATGTTAAAAATTCTAGATTTCGCTAAATTTAAGTTATAGGGGTCTAATGTTTTTAATGTAGCACCAATACCTGAAAGAAATGCATCTACAGGATGAACAACATCTTCTGTTTTAGTTTCCATTTCTTTTTTTTCTAACAAGTATTTCATTATGGTCGATGAAGCTGTTTCTGTTTCACGGTATTGTTCTTGGTGATTTTTAGTTCTTTTCGGTCTTTTCCAAATCTCTTGATGCTTTTCTTTATTCACTGGTATGTTTTCAATGTTCACTTGAGTACCTTGTACAGTTTCATCGTCTTCAGAACTTGTACTAATATTACAGGATATATTAGTTATAGTGTCTCTTTCTTGTAAAAATTCTTTCAAAAAGCTCAACTGGTCTTCATATTTTATATTTTTTAATGATTTTAGTTGCTTGACCAGATGATGTTTTATTTCGTTTTAAAGCTTTTCTATACATATCTCTCAAGTTATTCCAACGGTTTTTGCAAGTTGTAACTAAAATTAAACAAAAAGCGGGTAAGTGAGTATCGCTCTGCTGTACATTAGGGGGTGGGGTGGACCTCGGACAAGGGTATAGGTTAAATTTGAATGCAATGATAGGTATCATTGTATACGAAAAACCATTCTGAACGGAGATGATTTGTCAGTCTAGGATATATTATATTTAAATATTGTCATATTATATTCTATTTTGAAACCAATTCAAACATTTAAGTAAAAGTCTCGAGCTCCTACGTTTGGTAATTTTTTTAAAAAATACAAAAATCGAAAATTATTTAGTAGTAAAACGTTATTTTACACGTGTATTTTTGATTTCAAATTAAAATTAAAACTTTAAACACTCGTAAAATTTTTTCAATTAAATAATCCTCAAACTTTCTTATAATTATTCTAAGCTTAATCTATGGACAGCATAGTATTAAATTTTCAATTCTTAGCTTTTGATAGTAAAATATTTATAAATTTTTAACTACCAAATAGTGAAAAATATTCATGATTTTGACGAATTTTTGTCAATATTTTAAATTAAAATACTTCTTCGTGTCTATATTTTTAAAAATTTTAACAGCTATAATAACAACTTATGAAGAACATATATTGTGTAAAACTTTTCAACTTTTTGTCTCAGCTCAATATTTTTATCGGAATTAGGTATTAGAACGAAAACAAGAAAAAATTAAAATTTGAAAATTTTTATAGCTGCAAAATAGAATAAAAATATTTTGATTTATTTTATTTATCTACTATTTTCAGTTATTCAATAATTTGTATTTGGTAAATTATCTACTTAATACAATAAATATGAAGAATTTTTTATTAAATTATTAAGCTTTTTTAGACAGTGAAATTTTTTTTAATCAACACAAGGTATAAATAGATGGTAGAGATAACAGATAAAAAACTAAATAATAATATAAAAAATTTGCTCTGCTTAAAATCTAACAAAACTTTTAAAATTTCATAAGTATAGTATATAGTATATACATACACTATCTCTAAACCACTTTCTATTGTTTTTAATATAGATTATAGGTATATAATATAATATATATTATATTTAAATATACCAATATATTTTTTTAATAACAGGTACTTAGCAACCGGAGATTTAATGAAAACTATTTCGTTCAGCTATCGTTTAGGACTTTCTACTGTGTACCAAATCATTATAGAAGTATGTTATGCAATTATTGAAATTATTATGCCAGAAGTTATGCCTGTCCCAACTGAACAAAAATGGAAAGAAATCGCGTCTGAGTTTTGGACTTGCTGGAATTTTCGCAATTGTTTAGGTGCCATCGATGGCAAACATGTTACAATCCAAGCTCCTCCAAATAGTGGTACACAATATTTCTGTTATAAAAAAACATTTTCTATTGTTTTGTTAGCATTAGTTGATGCTCATTATAATTTCATAGCTGTAGATGTGGGAAGTTTTGGTAAAAACAGTGATGGAGGCATCATGGCTCATTCAAAATTAGGGAAAGCTCTTGATCAAAATAAACTGAATGTACCACTAAAAGAAGCGTTACCAGGAACTACAAATGATGTACCATACGTTATCATAGGCGATGAAGCCTTCCCATTAAAAACGTATTTACTAAGACCATACCCCGGAAAACAACTAAATTGTAATGAAAAAAGAGTATATAACTATCGCCTCTGCCAGGCAAGACGAGTTGTAGAAAATGCATTTGGGCTGTTATCACAAAAGTTTAGAATATATAATAGACGAATGCAAGCTAAACCAGAAAATGCTGATGTAATTATATTATCAACATGTGTACTTCATAATTTTATAAAAAAACATGCGGGAAGTTAACTTATGTTCGTGATAATACACAAACGAGTGAGAACCATTCAACTCCTATAAATTTGACAAACATTTCAGTACAAGGTGGAAATGCAACACGAGAAGCGTTTGATATTAGGGAAACATACAAACAATTTTTTAACTCCCCATGTGGTTCTATTCCGTGGCAAAATAATGTTTAATACTTGTCAACTTAAAATACTTATATTTTATAATATTTAATACCTATATACGTATTATATCTTAATTTTAGTTGTATAAGTATATATATATTATGTTTTATAACTAAAACAATTTTATTTATAATTCATTATTATTAATTATTATTATATTATAACATTATTAATTAATTATTATTATTATTTAATTTTCAATCATTAAAATATAAAATCAAGTTAAACTTTCATTCTTTAAACTTAAAATATGTATGATAGGTATTACATTCAAATATATTATCTTACCTGTTTGATGTAATTCGTCTGCAATTTCTTTCCATACCTTTTCTTTCCATGTAATATCACTATAATATGGACTACTTAAATCATATAGTTCAATATGTGCTTTGACGAGCTCAATTAATTTTTCGCTGTCCATCGTGACAGATAGATCTCCTCAGATGCGTGGGATAAAAATGATGACAATTTTTCATTTGCGTGTCGTAAAAAGGAAATGCGATCGGACGCTGGTTCAGACATGACCGATCCGGCACCGTTCCGTTCCCAAACTTGTCCGAATTCGGACAGAAAATCGGTCAGTGACAATATTTTTTTGATCGGAGAGAGCTCGGAAAGCTCGGAACGGACTCGGATCGGATGTATGTGAATACATCCATTTAAAAACAAGATTTCCATATTTCTGATTAAACGGATGACCTGACGGAACGGACCCGGATCGGATTCGGATCGGATGTGTGTGAAAGGACCTTTAACACACCTTCACGGGCCAACAAATTCCACGATTGCAATTTTTCTATTACACTTAATGAGACGGGGCCATTGGTTTTATGTTCAAATATTATCATACAACTCAATAAAATTAACAAATGACATTTTAAAATATGTTGTCGTAACTGTAACAAAAACTGTAGTATGATGGAGTACGCATGTACTCACTAACATAGTAATCGTCAAACAGTAATATTTAATACGAAAATAAAACACTATCAGTTTTATTACCTTTTGAAAGTCGTTAATTATAATAATCTTAATAAAACAAAATAAAATAACATAATTAATAATAGGCGACAATCCAATACGAAAACGTAGGAAAGCAAAGTATACAGCGTTTGGCGAATACATGGGCGTAATACGTAAAATCGTAACCTTTGGTAAGATATAACTTCCAAAATAATGATTTGCGAGAATTTTGGAATAAGACTTTTGTGTTCAGTGTTTTAAAACACACATTTTGGGGGAAAAAAAAATCGAAAAAATCGCGTGGGAACTAAACTGCATTTATACCAAATTAATAATAACATTTGGTACATGTGACTATTTTGATATATCTGTTGATGATATCCACGAGTTTTGACTTGAATCAAAACCTAACCATTCCATTAGCATATTATTTTTAACTTTTTTCATAACACGCTCAATAAGAAAGGTGTTTGGAAAATCAGTTATTTTAATTTCTTGTTCATAAAAACTACCCAAAATTATGTTATCTGATTCATCCTTTAATTGGTAAGTTATAGGGTTAGTTTGTAAAATTTTTGAAACTGTAAAAATTTCTGTCGTCCAATTTGGAGTATATCCTTTACTAAATATATGTTTATATTTTGATATCCTTACTTTATCGTTTATTTTAAATTTGGGTTTATATATTGTTTTATTTTTTAATTGCACATCTGGTTGAATTTTGTATGCATTGATTCGGGCTTCATGTGGTGTATATTTGATTGTCCTATGTTTTGTATTATTATAATTGTGTATAATTTTAAATATTGTATTATACCAATTCCATGTACCTGTGGCGGTGAAATGTTTGTATATATTATTTTTAAGAGTTTGAATTACGCGTTCACCAATTGAACATTTTATAACACTATATGTACTATAATGTTTAATTTTATATTTTTTCATTAAATCTTGTAATTCTTTATTGTAAAACTCAGTACCGTTATCTGTTTGTAATAATTTTGGTTTGGCTTTTTTTAATATATTTAACATACCTCTTGCGCATTCTTTTGCTGTTTTATTTTTCAATGATTCAACCCATACATATTTTGTATGTGTATCTATAATAACAAGGATGTATTTAAAACCGTAATTTTGTTTAGAATGAGATTGCACATCTAATAAATCAGCCTGCCAAAGATTATCTTTAGACCCTGTTATAACAGTGCTCCTAGGAAATATTTTTCTTGCTGGTCGGTGTAGCTCATTTGCTATATTTTTTAACGTATCCATTATACTATAATATCCAGCTCATGCAATTCTTCTAAAATTGATATAATTTCATTATTTACACCGGTATTATCAGCGCTTCGAGCTGATGTTAAAAGATTTAATCTAGCCACCAACTCGTTTGGATCTTCATAATAAACTAATTGTGTTTGTGGTACAACATTTTTATATAGGCCGGAACCTTTCTTAATCTGTGGTGATAAACTAAACTTAAAGAACTCATCAGTTGGAGGTTCTTTAAATGTTGGAACAACTGGTTCTGGACTAAACTCAAAAGATTCATTTCTTATAGTTGTATTGTTATGAATCTTCTTTTGTTTGGCGTTGGAGCTAGATGTATAGTTATCAAATGGTTTTAGATTTAATCGCAATGGAGTTTTCAATTTAGCATTGTCAATTTGGGTTATTTCTGCATTTAATTGGTTTTCCTCAATTTTCATACGTTCATATAAAGGTTTAACAACGTTCACCCATTTAAAGTATCTTGATGTCTTAGGTTTCCCATCTACTTTTAAATGAGCTTTAGTTATCTTTAAAATATTATAATATGATTCCATATCAGCTATGGTTGTATTTTTTGGTTCTTTCTCACATAATAAAGACCAAAGTCCAACAGTCCATGGATAGTAATTAGGTATCGAGTATATTTAAGTTACCATGGCTAAAAGTTACTGGAAAATCCGCTATTTTAAGTTTATCGGTAGCTTTGTCATAATACATGCCATACGATTTATCATAACACCGTAGTTGGGGGCGTGTATTAAAAAAAATATTGTATGATGAATTTAAGTTATCGCCATCTTTATTACTTGCATATTGTACTTCTATATTTTTTTGATCAACTAGATAATTATGTGAAATATGTGAATTATTTTTTTTTGATAGTATGTTCAATGGTTCGAGAATTGGCCTAAATGTTTCATGAAAATAATTATTAGAATCTATAACGCCACGTTTCATTTCCATTACTTTACTTTTAATATTTGTTTTTGATGTTATTAAATTTTCTAACAAATTTTTATACATTTTTATATTTAAAAATTAAATCTATATAACTGTCTTGAATGGATACGGTTAATAGTGTGTGGTCAGTGGTAGTAATTAGTTATATATATATATATATATATTTATATATTAACAAATAGTTATTTAATTATAATGAAAGTATGAAAACCACATCTATATCTTCCCTCACCCATTTCACGGGTCTTATCAATAACCAAAAACCCATAATCATTATGATTCCAACATAAATGTGAAATTTTTCTGAATTCAAAGAAATTCATATTTGCAGAAGAATTATCATTGAATATATGGTGTAAATTTTTATCATCTTGTTTAAAAGTTTGAATTATCTCGCACCAACTGTTTTGGTATCTTAGAATATGTTTGTGCCAGATAAAATATTGAGCTAGCACCTGAATGTCTACCCATTGTGAAGAACTCACGGATTGGCGTCTGATTATCTAAAATTACACCATCAAAGATGAAAATTGAATTTTTTAGAGCAAGGTTAGGTTTAATAACTTGATTACCTTTTGAAAAGATGATAAAGTTAACACATTTTATACCATCTATTATTTTTTTTAATAAAACATATTTTTCTTGGCTAGAAGTTTTAGAATATAAATAAATATTTTCAAACCTTAACCCGTTTGCGTGTGTGGTTAGATGTAATGTAGAAAACAGTATAGGACCTTTATTGGGGTTTGAAAAAAAAAAATATGAACCACGCGTACAATACATTGATGGTCATCGATCACAGAAAGTGTCAAATTTAAACATTGTTAACTCAATAAAAGTAATGTGTAATATAGCTCAAGGTTCATTCAGCAACCATATGTCAAGTCATTCAATTTATGAGTTTTCCTCGAGTGAGAACATAGGGTCGAAGCTGATTCAAACACCATCTAACCTAATATATTACAAATTAAATAAAACAAATATTGATTCAATAACTATACAATTAGTTGATCAAGATCATAATCCAATAAACAATTTAGGCGAGAAATTAATAATCAATCTACATATTAATCGTTTTGGATCTTGAGATGGGATTAAAATTCAATATAAGTCCATTACATCAAACAACACCAACTATAGTTTATTCAGAATAAGAAACACAGTCGGCGGTCGACTACTGCGCATGGGCGTGGTTACTATATACGGGCAGCTTACAGATAGTGTCTTTGATAAGGATAGACAAACGGGTGTAATCTGACCACCGTCGACGAAAACAAGTCGCCGCCGATTGTGTTTCTTATTCTGAATAGACTATAGTTGTAAAACTCAAGTGGCACCAACAACATCAAATAAAGTCAAGAAATTAACTATTGAAAATAAAAAAATTTTATAAGCTTTAGGATATACATTAAAACAAAATGCCTGAGAGTGATATTTTAGATATCAGTTCACAGTATGAAACAGATTCTACAATTACAAAAAATGAATTTCACTCATATACCCCATATACTACCTCATTTAAAAATAACGATGAAATACGTATATCAATTCAACAAACAGATGTTTATCCGTATCTACATGAAAGCTTTATATATCTGGAGGGAAAAATATCGGAAGCTGGTAAAGTGGTACTTTCTAATAATGGTTTTTCATATCTATTTGAACAAATACGGTTAGAAATCAATAGTATAAAAGTAGATAGTACGCGTGTTCTTGGTATCACTAGGTCATTGAAAGGATATCTATCAGGTACCCCAGTTGACTATTATTGTTATGAAAATGCAGGTTGGACTTTTAAAAATGATACAAGGTCATCGAATAATGTGGGTGAATTTAGTGCATGTATTTCACTGAAATATTGGTTAGGTTTATTTGAAGATTTTAAAAAAATATTAGTTAATTCTAGATTAGAACTAATATTAACGCGAAGTCATAGTGATTTAAATACCATAAATGTAAAAAGCGAAGGAAGTGCCACCACAGGTGCAGTCGATTTAAATAAAATAGTGTGGAAGGTACCACATATCACCGTTGACGATGATGAAAGATTAAAATTATTTAAACTTGTAGAAAAAGAAAAAAGTTTGTTAGATCATTTGAAACATTTGAGTATCCCGAACTGGGAACCACAACCAAAGCTGTATGAAACTTAAAAACTGCCTCAAAATTAGAAAAACCACGATTTATTATAGTTGGTTTACAAAAAGGTCGAAAAAATCAAATAACAAAAGATTGCAGTGTATTTGATAAATGTGATCTAACAAACGTGAAAGTATTTCTCAATTCAATAGCTTATCCGTATGATAATTTAAACTTAGATTTTAATAAAAACAATTTTTCAATATTATATGATATGTATACATCATTTCAAAAATCCTACTACGAAAAAAGAATACGCAATACACTGTTGAGTCCTTTAACTTTCCTAGAAAATGCCCCATAGTGGTTATCGATACTTCAAAACAGAGTAATTCAGGTACAGCCTCATCAGTAAATGTAAAATTGGAGATTGAGGCATCAAAACCACTTACGGGTGTATCTGCATATTGTTTATTAATTCATGACCGAATTGTCGAATATGTACCTTTTACTAGAGAAGTAAGAAAACTTGTGTAAAATATTTAATAAAAATTGTAAATTGTAATTGTAATTGGCTATTGTAAACTAACAAAAAATAAAAACAGATTATTAACCTAATCAAAATTTTTATTTATTTTAAAAAAAAATGAGTAATTTTTACTCGTGTGGATAAAATGAACATTTTGTGTACCCACGGTAAACAAAACCAATTTATGTAGAATTCACCCCTGCCACCGCTAAAAAACATAGATAGAACGTACAAAATATACCTACTTATATATGCCCTCAATAATAATTCAAATAAATCAATTACCCTTTAATAATCAAAAAAAAAAAATTCCAAAATAGTTTTTTTACGACCTACTTAAATATATTCAGTTACTTAAATGATACTTCTTAGGTTTTAAACTTTTGTAACATATATCTGTGTAATAATTTAATTAACTATTCACTCACAATAATGCGATGTTCGTTGATGTTGTCATCCTGTCTGATACTTTCTGCAACGTTGAATTGAATGGTCTTCTCCTCTAGAGTTATCAGCGAGGTAGAATGATAAAGTCTTCCTTGTTGATGGTAGCCTTTGACAGTTTGCCTCCTTGAAAAGTGAATCCTACCGACTGCGCCAAATTGTTGCGTGCCAGTATCAGATTTAAATCCAGATGGTTCTTTTGAACGAAAGTTAAACTCAATAACGAAATATGTCTTTATTGCATATAAATTAAATACATGTAACAAACAAAATAAGTGGCTGAATGTCGTGAAAGTGCTCAATTATTGATAGCTTTGGTACATCTGCCGTTGCTGGTCTTCGGGCTCCCTTATATATTGTGGTGCGTCTCTTGTTTACGTCGAGTTTTCGCCTTCTGGGTGAAACCAGGTGTCCTTGTAGTTGTTGTTGCTAATTCGGACACGAATTTGAGAATGTGCAATAACATCTCAAATGCATCATTAGTGCATTATAATTATTGATGCGCTTACTATCCCGACACGTGTCATGGTCATAGTAGCATCCGCATTACCCTCGACACGAGGCATGGTCATACTAACTTAGCCTTGATATCTCGTAGATATCTTATAGATATCTCGTAGACCATAACAGTACCCATAATTTATAAATACAACCAGATAAATGCGAATTTCTAAAACGCTAATGTTTATATTTAGGACACATAATTTCGGAACACGGTATAAAACCAGATCCGAAAAAGATAACATCCGTATTAGAATTTCCGGTGCCTAAAACTGTAAAGCAAATAAAATCATTTCTAGATTTATCGGGATATTATAGGAAATTTATACAAGGATATAGTATGTTAGCAAAACCAATGACCCACCTATTAAAAAAGGATGTTAAATTTAATTGGGACGAAAATTGTCAAGTAGCTTTCGATAAATTAAAAAACGCACTCTGTGCAGAACCGATTTTACAATATCCAGATTTTACGAAACAATTTATACTTACAACCGACGCAAGTGGTAAGGCTCCAGGAGCTATACTATCCCAAGCAACGATAGGTAGCGACTTACCAATAGCGTACGCATCTAGAACTTTAAATAAAAGTGAAATGAATTACTCAACAACTGAACTAGAATGTGTGATGTTTCTTAGTTTTACATATTAGTATGGGGCATGGACGGGTGAGACAGAAACAACGAAACGACGATGTGCCCGTAAGCTCTAATTAAGACTGTTTATTGTTATTTTAATTCGAACCGGCTATCGCGCTGAGCGTCAAATACCCGTTACATAATATATTATAATTAATTACGTAACATACATAACATTATTCCTCCTTAAAAATATTTACAAATATAATAGGTAGCACAAATAGGTACATTTCAAATATATTACTTAAATAATCTTGATACTATGTTAAAACTACACATAATAAATAATTTCACACATAATAGATATAATAATTTAATAAATAATTTTACACATAATAAATATAATAATT
>NW_026083350.1:0-40141 GCF_020184175.1 Aphis gossypii
CGTCCCGTCAGTTACCCCAAACCGTACTGATCTTGGATCCATGTTTTCCTTAGACCTAATATACTCCTCTAGTGCTAGGAGTTTGTCGGCTTGGACCCCCCGGTCTCAAACCACGTATCGACAATTCCCGGTTAATTTCTACAATATTTAACTCACTAATGCATTTTCGTAACCATTGTGGGATTAAATTTAAATTGCAATTATCTATCTAATTAAATTACGATGGATACGAAATTACGTAACTCGGGCTATCGCTGGTAGAGATATATACTTTCCAATCTATAAATAGCCAAAACTAAGTTTAGCTCCGTAGGAATTACACTAAATTATGCAAATTTTGCCAAAATTTACCACCTTAGATTGGATAGTCCTTAATATTTTATTCAAAATAAAAAAAAATATAAATAATTTGAATAACACTATTTAGGAACCGGTATGATCAGGACACCTATTGTAGGTTCTTTTAACCCGATATGTGCTAATTTACTTTAATTTACGTAAAATTATTTTTTATTAAAATTAGCACTTACCTTACTCCTTTTCTGACTGCGCCAATGTAGGTGTCGGGCTGAAATAACTATATTATGACACGTTAATAACGGCGGAAACACACTTTATTAAACAGTAAAGTTGACAATACTTATAACGACGCGCGAGTGTCGGCGACGACGGTTCGGCAAAAGCTAAAGCTCGTCGCCGCCGCCGACCGGGCCGTCGGCCGTGCCTTGAGGCGGCGGCCAGACCGGTTGTCCAGTCGCGTTATCGCGGACGAGGAAAGGCATCCGCGGTCGTTGCGATAACGACCGCGACAGCCTGATTGATGTGAATTAAAATTAGAAACTAATGGTACTGCTGGAGAGATAGAGTATTAAATGATCCCATTTGTGAACTTTTTTTTGCATTTTTTTCTTTAAAATTAATTTTCTTGGAGATGAAAACAATTTTTTATTTCTTTGATTTTGATAATGTGACAATTCTGTTGTATTAAATTGTTTATGACATTTGATGCGTCTTTTTTCTTTGGCATTGGAGAGATTATTATTTGTAATGCACGAATCATCAGTATTTTCTACACGGATTAATTTGTTTTTAGCTTTCACAAAATCATCTGAATATAAGTTATTAACAATAAATAAATATTTTAGCAACTATACATATAACATACATACCATCTGAACTCCAAATATGCTTATATCATATATTTCCCAATTGTTCTTTGATTGCTCTAATGTTTCACCATCATATCATATTTTTTGTGTACATTAGGACCATTCCCTAAATCATTAGGATAGTAACACTTGGTATTATTTTCTAATAACCAAGATTTTGGTACAATTTGGATGCCATCATCAAACTCGATAACCCAATACTGTCTAGAACAGGTAATTATTATTTATTATATGTTTTGAATTAATTCAAAATATATCTATGATCAAAATAAAATAGTAAGTAAATATTTTAAGTTAAAAACAAACATAATTATTATATTTTCAATTTATAATTTAGGTATACATTTGGATATATAAATTAATATAGTAATTAATATTATATGATACAGAGATAGGCTATAGGTTATTTACTAAATTACCTATAATACTATAAATATTTTTAGATTAAAACAAAATAAAGATTATTGTTATAAGGACTGTATTTCTTCGGTGTCTGTATGTAGTATTGGAAATACAACCTTCCACATGGAGAACCAGAGCAATATATAAAACCTTTATTTATGATATCTGAAACCATCCACGCCCTTCTTCTAGATAATTTAGAACACTTTGAATATACCTAATAGTGAAGATTTACATGGTATGGTGTATAAATCTATTTTTTTTATATTCTTTTCCTATTATCATTTGGCTTCTTTTGTCATTACTGAATGCTACATTTTCAATTAAAACAATACTTCCATTAGCCAAAATACAACAGTTATTTTTTATATCATTTGCAATTAGAACATAGTCTTTACAAATAATTTTTTTGTACCCTGGTATTAACAATCCTTCTGTCAACGGTCCGGATTCATGAGGATTTTCAAACTTAAATCTATAATCATCATCACAAGACACATATTTTGATTTACGATTATTTAATTCACTGAGTCTTTTAACAATTTGTTGCAATGGTCTATCATTTTTGCGAACTAGTTTTTTTATTTGTTGCATGAAATTTTCAAATTTAAAAGTACTGAAGTTACAGTCGACCGACAACCAAAATACCGACAAGACAATTAACCGACAGGGTCAATCGACCGACAACCAAAATACCGACAATAATATAATATGGGCTGCATCTTAGTTGTGGTCATTGAACTTATGATAACATAATATCATATAGTTCAATGGTTGTGGTCAAGACGATTTTTGTGAGATAAAGAGATATAAAAGTTTCGGTCACTCTAACTTAAGGTATTATCTAAGTGACAGCATTATTATACCCAAATTCTAGGCGGAATTGTTATTAGGTATACGATAAAAATTGTTTTCAATATAATAATTTTTTGAAAATGAATTGTTCAACAACCATTTATGTTAATGAGATTTCGCTCGAGCAAGATAATTTTCTAGAGCAACAACACACTATTATGAAGATGGTGAAATTAATCAACTTGAATATCTGAAGTCGATTTCTTTCAAATGTGTACCTATAAAATTTAAAAAAATTGTAATTTTTATTATTAAACAGTATTATACAATACTATATTATATTTTGACACAAGTCTAACCACTTCATTTAAACATAATCCAAGTAGGTATCAACATTTTTAACCATACCTACATAATAAATAAGAGTGTATACAGTCCTAAGTCTGTTATCTTTTCGATATTAATAGGAAAAAAAATGTTGATTATTATGTTTCTAAATTAGGTAGTATGTAACCTTTTTGAAGGGTGACCTGAACTAGTACGTAATTTTTGATTTTGACCGCAACTATAGTAAACACCGAATATTTGTAGTAATTTAATTTCACATTTAATTTATATTTTTATTTTAATCTAATCGATTTATTATTTAATCGAAACATTTTATCGTACGACAACAAACACTCAATTGATACGGTGCCTTTTTCCAACTGTGTAAATTTAATTGAGTCTTTGAAGATACTCGCAGTCTCTGTGTGGAATTTATACAGTATAGGTGAAAATATGGACGAATATTGTGATATTGTCCTGTCACAACAAGGACGAGAAAAATTGGCAGTGAAAGGTTATTTAATGGTTAAAGATAAAAATAGAGACGATCTGTATTAATTGGAATTGTGAAAAAAAAGTATTATTTAAATGCAAATGGCGTGCGTCCACTATTTTAATTGATGGAAGACATAAGTTGAGATCCGACAATGACCATAATCATGCTCCAGAAGCTAGTCGAGCTCCAGTTGCTATTGCAAATTCTATATTAAAAGGTAAATAAAAATTATTAGAAATTTTTTTTAAGCCTATTTAGTATTTTAAATTAAATTAAATATTAAGATACAGCCCGGTCTACAACAAATAAACCGTCCCAAATTATTTAATCTACACTATCCAACGTTTCAGAGAATATAAAACCTTATCTTCCTAGTTACGAAGCACAACGAAAAAAAATAAAGCGTGCACGTATTACTCACCACCATACAGAACCAAATTCAATTGATGATCTTAATATACCGGATAATTTGAAAAAAATACTATCTGATCAAATATTTCTCATTAAAGAATCAGTAATAGGTATGTTAATAAATTAATAATTATGCAATCTAAATTTAGTTTTTTTTCTATTTATTTTAGGTGAAGATAAGATACTTGTATTTTCTTCTGTGAATAACGTTCAAAAACTCAGTCAATCAATGTTTTGGATAGTTGACGGTACTTTTAAAACAGTGCCTACTATATTTACGCAACTGTATACTATTCACGCACAAGTTGGTTTCGGTGACAACTCTAGAGTTTTGCCTCTAGTATATGTTCTTATGACAAGTAAAAGAGAGCAATGTTATAACCAAATGTATCAGGTAATAATGAGAATGCAACATTTTTATTAATTTAGACATCTGTTTTTCAAGCTTATATATTTATAATTTAGAAATGAATTTACTTTAATGCGTTCTCGTTTTTAAAGTAGCTATTTAAAGCAATATATAATAAAAATATTTATAACACTTTTTTTTTAGGATATAATTGATTTTGCTGAAGACAATAATATAAACTTAGCACCTGAATACATAATAAGCGACTTTGAGATAGCTGCAATAAATGCGAGCAAACATGAGTTTCCATTATCTAAAAGTAAAAATTGTTTATTTCATTTATGCCAAAGTGCGTGGCGAAAATTACAAAGCCTTGGTCTATCCATCGAGTATGGAAATAATGAAAATTTTAGTATTAAAATTCGACAAATGTTGTCTCTTGCATTTTTGCCCGAAGAGGAAATTCCTGATGCATTCAAAGAGATTAAAGAAATCATGCCTAACAATGCAAGTAGTTTTGTGCAATGGTTTGAAGACAATTATACATTAGGTTAAGTCCGTCGTATAGTGTGCAACACCGAACATAGGAACATTCCACTTTTTCCTCCATCGTTGTGGTCAATTTATGAAAACATTGGTACCTATACTCTATTTTTATTCGATAATTTTCAATTATTTATAAAGTTTGTTTAATTACTATTATCATAATTTTATAGATAATGGTATTCCTAGGACTTCTAACCATGCGGAGGCCTAGCATCGGCGTTGGAATGAATTGGTAGGGAGGGCTCATATTGGTCTGTTTACGCTGATTAAAGAACTTCAGAAAGAACAAAGTAAGGTTGACGCAGATATAGAAGCAATTCTCAGAGGAGCTCCAAAGCCACGACCAACAAATGTTCAGCAAAAACGTGAACAGCGCTTGAAAACGGCTATTGACAATCGTGAAGGTAAAACACGTCTGGAGTATCTTCGAGGTATTGCTCACAATCTAACCATGTAATGTTGTAATGTACACTTTACAATCGTATTAACTTATACATTATTTTTATTATTTTTTATTATACTACGAATTATTTTTTTTAAATTTATTGATCTATTACATTTAACATTATTATTTATTTTATAACAATTTTATCACTACGTGTATTATTGTCAATCGATTTTTAAAATTAATTATGGGCGTACTTTTAAAACAAAATTATAAATTAAATGTGAAATTAAATTATTACATATTATATTATTGTCGGTAATTTGGTTGTCAGTCGATTGACCCTGTCGGTTAATTGTCTTGTCGGTATTTTGGTTGTCGGTCGATTGTCTTGTCGGTCGAATGGTTGTCGGTCGATTGACCCAGAACGGTTAGACCAAAATGACGAACATATTCAGTTATGTGTAAAAGACCATGTATGTTATGGCTAATAAATTGATGTCCGTACAAATTTCCAAATGTTACAACGTAATGTTTCAACAGATCTTCAGCATATTGAACAAACACAGGTTGTTTACACAAACGTTTTGAACACAAAATAGTAATTTCTACATGCAGTGCAAGAAAATTTGAATATATGTCAATTGATACAACATTCATTAGAACCACAGGACCCGTGTACAATAGCAATTGCCTAAACTCAGTTGCTTTCCATTGTTTGAACATCAAAAGGGATCGCGGTTTTCTATTGAACTCAAATGGAACAAAACATTTTATATTTTCAAGAAAATTGGATATTTGTTGAACTTGAACAGGACGAATATGAACATTATACCTACGAAACTTCATCCAAAGCATTATCATTTTTTTCATCTCACCAAGGCATACTAAATGTAGGTAATCAAGAGGGACATTAGTTACAAGTCCTATTCCTGGAATAGATTGAAGTGCACTTATTTCTTTGTTCATTAAATGGTAATTGTGATCTGTACGAAATGCAAAATCAGCATCTGATCTGAGTGGTCCACTGCAATCTGGGAAGCATACTCTATTGTCAGTCCGTGCTCCGTGAACATCAAACTTTGTACAACTATAAAAACCACTATGTCCTTTTACATTTAATACAAATAATTTTGCAGGCGCATCGGCACAAATCATGTTAATACATAATTTGTATAATTTTCCATAAAATAATATGCCTTCTTTAAGTAATATATTTAGTTCAATAACAAAATCATTTAAAAAGTCATTAGAGCTATCAGGTTTTTTATTGAAATCATGGTAAATTCCAATGACAAAGACATAATATGACTCAAAAATGAATCCTAATATAGGCCATACTTCACTTCTACTTGACCTAGATAGAGGTAATCCATCTATATGAACCATCAGTGTTAACGTATCAATCTTTTTAACCAAATTTATATCTAAACTATTCAAATATTTAATAAGTCCAATTTCTATACCAATGTGAGCATACTGTCCAGGTGAGACACTTTTTGTAATGACACTTCTTGGAGTTTTCAGCAGTGTCCTTGCATCTTTAGGTAAATAATTAAAACATTCATGAGTCCTTAACAAGTTTAATACCTTGGACATACATTGTAAAGATATATCTTCTTCAATTGCCAACAACGCCAATTTTTCTACGAACGTTGTACTTGGATTTGCAGTAGATCTAGTTTCAGGTATTACAGTAGGTAAAACCAACTGAAACCCCACATTTTCTAGAAGTTCATATTTTTTTTCAGTCACTTCTGGCAATTTAGAATTTTCTTGGTCACACATTTCTTCAAAAGCTTCTTGGGTCTCATCATGAATAAATTGTAATGATTTATCGCTATCATTAAAGTTAATTTCATTTGTAATTCTTAGTTGTTGTATTTCATCATGTATTCTTCTTTGTAATTGGCGTTTAGATAGTAACGTGACTGATTTTAACAGTCTAAATTAAAGTAAAATACAAAGATGGTCTTTAGTAGAGATTCTTTAAAGTTTTTAAAAATAATATTTTTAATTAGGTACCAGTGTTTTCTAGGTTTTTTTTTATATATTAATTTTTTTGCTATAGTCCTACCTACCATTTACCAAATTATAACTACATTTTAACAGTATTCAAATACTTAGTTTTGTAGATTCTAAATAAATTAATGAATAATTTATTTATTATTAATAGCAATAATAATAGTAATAAATAATTAAACAATATTACATGCTAAATAGGTGATTGTGACTATGATTGTAACAATTGTTATGTATTGATTTATGTAATTTTCCTATGTATTATTTTATTGATTTTTGTATGAATTATAAATAATAATG
Organism: Aphis gossypii; assembly: GCF_020184175.1. NCBI lineage: Eukaryota > Metazoa > Arthropoda > Insecta > Hemiptera > Aphididae > Aphis > Aphis gossypii. Next base: position 7,203 of record NW_026083350.1, read on the forward strand.
AATTAATATCAAAAAGAACATTAATAAAATAAAACTTTTATACCTAACTTTTTTACTTTATTGAGTTTTAATCAAGTAAAGTATGATGGAAATTGAAATGAAAAAGTCTGATTTTTGAAAATTTCAAGAATTTGTGTTAAATAGGAAAATAATACAAATATAACTCAGTAATAATGAGTAGTTGGGTGATTATTAATTAAGCTAGTTTTAATATAAAATATTAATTAGAGAGTTGTGATATCACACCAAACTCAAAATACAAGTAATTAATTACAAATTACCAATTACAATCATGTAGAACATTTAATTACAAATTACATAATTAAATTACTTACAATTACCAATTACATTTAAAAATGTTATTACAATTATATTAGTTATTAATTTATTATATAAAAAAGTGTATAAACTAAATAAAAAAAAATATAGGTATCTACATAGAAAAATTAGATAATTCGGTAACGTTTTAAAAATACAAGTTTTTCGAATTGTTCGTCAGACAACTGGGAAATAGTAGGTGGCATTATAAAGCTGTTCGATAAAACTTATGCTGTATAACATGATAAAGAAAAGAGGTATGTCAGAAACTATGTGATACGGTCCGCCATATTGCTTTTCTCTATAAGTTATCAGAATCAATTTATCACGAACCGGCAAGCATGATAAAAAAACCCAATGCGTTCGGCGGGCAAACCGCATGACAAAGAAAAGTACAATTAACTATTAAATTTAGTGAAATATTAATTAGGTATGCATTTTAAATTAATAATTAGTAATTAGTATTTAGTTTTGTTTAGTATTCACACATTTAGTTATTTAGTTACTAGTTCATTACTTACTAGGTAGTTTTAAAGACAATCAAGAGTGAAATTGTCCATGAACATCCAGTAATGATGAATTGAATCATCAATAGGTAATTATTTTTAATTTTATTGTGGTTTATTCAACTATAAGTTTATGATATTTTATTTTATAATTAGGAACTGAGAATGTAGCTCTTAAAGCTTTAAATTATTGGCCAGTGCCGTAGTTGACAAAAATAAAAAAATTAAACTAATTAGCATTTAAATTTATTTAATAAATTTTTGCTTTTTATTTTTGTTAGTTGTCTTGAGAGTCTGGTAATTGTAGAGTAATTCATTGTTCAGTTTATTCATACGAATAAATGTTCTTGTGCGTACTAAGCAACTTATGACTTCTGTAGGTATGTCTTTAAATATCTCTTCAAGTTTTGTTGACAATTCTTTTATTATATATTGTTTATTAGATAAACCTTCTCCATGCAAGTTTTTGAAGATTGGTTCCAGTTTATATGCCATGTTTACCAATGTTTTTGATGGTATCAAAAGGTTTCCTTTTGACACATAATTGATCCAAGAGTCTGTGTCACCTGTTCATCACTTTTCAAATAAGGATATTTATGTTTAAAAACGGTAGGCAACGATCCTATCCTGCCACATATTCAAATTATCATTTTCAATTTCATTGAAAGGTACGTTTTCTACCATCTAAAACAAATAAATAATATGAATTTCTCATTATATTATGCAAAGTTACTTCATACCTCTAATTCAAATTCATCCAACATTTCAAAATTACTCCTATTAGTTTCAACTTTTGTTTTCCCACATTCTGTCTCAATTTGAGCAAATTCACTGTCATTGGATTCCAAATATGTTATTAGGAATCTTGTTAGACATTCTTCATCGCTAATTAAACTCATTTCCAGTCCATCATCAGTGTTTTTATTTTCTGTAAACACCGATCTTGAATGCTTTCCAAGAATATACCACCTTAAACTAAAATTGTATATTACATTAATAATATAATCATCTATTGTTATTATTATTGTAAAATATATGTAATTATTTTTTACACACGCATATTTAAATTGTAAATACTATTAAATGCAGAACCCCAGATTCCTTTTAGAAAACTAAATAGGTTTTCAACCACGTATTGGTTAACTTTTCTGGTCATTATATAGCTTACATCATATTATTTTACATTCTGAAGTAAACCTTTTAACGATTTATTGGATATAATAATACCTACAATTGTACAATATTTATGAGATTAATTAATATTTTTCAGAATATATCATTAACAATATCAACATTGGTCACCTTTCTGGAATGGTAACAATGATTTTTTTGAATGTACTTCCATATGAACTATAAAGTCATTCATTTTGTCGAGTAATTCATTTTGAGTATCTTCAAATAATCCATAAGCTGCTGCATTTTATCAAATTTTTGCTGCGTGTTCAACAGATCGAACCAATCATTAAAAAGTTGAATAACTTCTGAGGACTTAAATGAAATAACATAACTTAGTTATTAATCATTTTTATAATAAATATTTTAATTTATTGTTTTGTTCTGTTTAGCTTATATAGTTATATTTCATAAGCGTATACCATTGTAATTATTAATTAGCATATACCCACCTCTTTCCAGTTATGATTGTTTATTTTATTTTTATCCTAAATAGCTGATTGATTTGGCAACACTATTTGAAAATACATGAGCTGCTAATTTAACGTTCATTCTATTAGCACCTTCTACTGATAAATGTCGTTCTGATAATTTATGAGCAAATCTATATTCTTTGTTAGAGTTTACATTTAACAGTTCGTGTAAAATAGTTTTACCAATATTTACCATTAGGAAACAAACAAACCTCTGTAAAAATTGTAGTATTTGTACCATAAATAAACTAATTTATAAATTATTTGAAATTATTAAAATAATACTTGTCCAGAAAATGATTTCTTGCTCTAATTTAAGTAAAAGAGGTGCATCCGCAAAAACATAAATATTTTGTTTTGTTGCAGGATGTTCAAAATATGTTTTGTCCTTGAAATACCTAAATCACGCCATAATTCAACATTTGATGGGCCCATGTCACTAAACAATGGCCACTACATTGTACATAATTTCATATAAATTGCAAATTATATTTGTTAGGATTTGCTTGGTCATTGGTATATCATCATAGCTATTAAACAGGTTGTTTCCAGGAAGCAACAAGACCTAAAAAAAAATTACTTGAAGTATCCAATACATAATACTTTTTGTATTTTTATACCTCGAACAACAACATTTGAACACTTTGTATGGACCGACCATTTGTTCATACTTTTTATCAAAACAAATTCTTCTTGACACATATGTCTCATCAAAAGATACTACAGTAAGTTTATCTTTCATGTCCAGTGTTTCTCCTTAGATTTTTTATTTTAAATTTTAATTCACATAATGTTTTTATTTAAAACAAACTAAATAATAATATATTTTTAAAATAAATACCTTTGGCTTTCATTAACGTCATTACACCTGAAAGAATGCCTGGTTCTATTGGAAATTGAACTGCTCGTGTTCGAAGTGTTGATATCCTACATTTTTTTTACTAATGTTACCATCTATTAAATTAATTTATATAGATAAAAATACAAACCAACTAAAGGAAAATGTTTTCTTCTCGTAAGTATCTATATGCTTTAGGTGATATACTTCTCAATGTTATTGCAGAAGAAATATCTTCAGGTTGCCATTTATTTACATTCTTTTTAGGATTTAAAAGCATATCTATTTGAGTCTTTGTGAATCAATTTGACAATATTTTTGTAAAACGATATTCAAATCGTTCATTTTCTTGCTCAGACCAAAATTGTTTCAATAATATAAAATTTTTTATTGTTCACAAACAAGTACTATTAATTTAATTTAATAACATAATTCAAAAAAATATATTTTCTAATTATGTACAACACAAAAAAGCATTTATAATTTTATCTGTATCTAATACTTATAAGTTATAATATATGTATTATACATGATAATAAAGTTAGTAAAAATAAGTTATTAACACAGCTCATTTAATCTACATACTGTTTACAAATAAACTTAGCAATAAAAACATAAAAATCTAACTAATGTTATTGTATTATTGATTGTTAGAGTATTAATGCCAAACATAAATTCTATATCAAACAGGATGTTTATATGATATAATATGACTGATTGATGCCAGTATTTTGTACACTCCTGTATGAAAATGAATTATATATTCCATTAAATATACATTCTCCTGTTACTGTAGGTAATAGAAAAGTTTCACACAGACTCATTGAAATGTTTTTGCTTTGAAATTGCTCTTTCAACACTGAAACTAAACATAAATTACATGCAAACATAAATAGTAAATAATAGCATGAATTTACTTCTCAACAGATATCTCCATCAGAATGAGGTATAATATCAGTTGCACTAGTAAGACATTAAACACTAATCTTATCAATTTCTAACAAATTACTTTAGGTAAAAATTAACATGCTCAAAAAAAAAAGCATTTTCCTAAATATAATTTGAACAAAATACATGTTCAATTTAGTTAACTATTATATCTTATTAATTATACCTGTATCACAATTTATGTTTTGAACATTTGTTCCTTGAGTAATTTGTGAAATCCACTTAGCTCTTAAGGTTTCATCTTTAGGAAATTTATGCAAATGAACAGTATTGTCCTTCACGAACTTTTTGCTTCTACTGCCACTATTACAACCCTCAAAAATACACAAAGGCATCCTTACTAAAAAAATTTTATATAATTTGCTAAAAAAAATGCCTAAGTCAAATTATTTAAATTTTTAATTTAAAATGTTAATTGTTTTGTCATAGGTATTAACACTGATAATATAAATATAAAAACAAATGATAATAACGGAGAAAAGCAATATGGCGGCCTGCGCTGATTTTACGAAAATTGATATGTTGCTGACATACCTCTTTTCTTTATCATGCTGTATAAGTTATATATATATATATGTAATTTTGTTTTATTCTGATAGAATAATAATAATAATAATAATAAGTTGATCGATTTTCAATAACTATAAAAGAAAATCGATATTTTTAACTTATTAGTATAAGACTGTTTAATATAATATAATAATTAAAATAATTTAATATAAAAAGTAATTAAACACTACTGTAATAATATAATAGAATAATGTTTTTAACGTAAATGAAAACGATATTATAATAGAAGATAAAGAGTAACAGACAAACAGTGTTACCACTGTTACACCTCCCCTCCTGCAGAACAAAGCAACGGTGTGCCATCCAAATTTAGTGCTTGTGTCTTAACTGGAATTAATTTGCTGCTGTGATAGAAGTTGGTTTCTTTACGCCTTTTGGCCCTTCAACTTCATATATAGTATTTGATACCTTTTTTATTATTCGGAATGGTCCGCTTCTGATCTCATCTAATTTATTTCTATTCAATTTGTTACCATTTTCAATGTAGACTAGGTCATTCTCTTGAAAAGTGTGATCTATTCTGGTCTTATCCACTCTTTTTTTGTTTTTTTCATAATTATTTGTTGAATTTATTAATGCTTCCCTCTGTCTGCTTTTAAATTATAATTATTTTCTTGAAGCTCAGTTGGTACAATATTAGGTTTTACACCATATAGGAGATATGCTGGTGAGAATTTAGTGACACTATGTGTTGTACTATTGTATTCTTTCATGCATTTTTCAGCAATTTTAGACCATGCTCCCCTCTCTTCTCCACTATTAATTTTACATCTTATTCTATTAACTAATGTTTGATTTAGTCTTTCATTCAACCCATTTGATTCCGGACAATCCACTGATGTAAATATTAATGTGATGTTCATTGATTTCATATAGTCTTTAACTTCTTTGGAATTAATACATGTGTATTGATCAGCTAGAATAATTTTTATCTGGTGTTGTTTTGCTACTGGGTCGATTAAATTAATGAAGTCTCTTGCATTTTGACCCTTTGATGTAGAAATAAATGCATATCTGGTAAAGTGATCTGCTAAGATATGTAATATTTTTTTTGTTGATTTGTTTCCACCAAATCCACCTACTGAATCAATGGACATTATTTCATATGGTTGTGTAGCTGGACCTAGTTTTGATAGTAACCCAATTTGTTGGCTTCTTCTTGATTTGTTTTTTATACATACTTCACATGCACTGCAAAACTGGTGTATAATTGTATCCATGTTTTTGAAATAGTAATATGGTCTTAACTGTTCCCTTATATGACTAACACCAATGTGTCCATAGTTTTTATGTATTTTCTTTATTAATTCGAAACCAAGTTTTTGGGAAACATATATTCTTTGTCTATGCTTAAGATTTTTGAATTTAATACTTCCCTTCTCAACCACTTTTCTTGAATCATTAATTTCATTTATATTTGTTTGTTGATCACTAATTATTTCTTCTAAGGTAACCATATTAACAACTTTTAATACATCCTCTTCATTATCAAAATTTTCTAAAACTGGATTTCTTGATAAAGAATCTGCTTCAATATTCTCTTTACCAGGTGCATATATAACCTTAAAATTATATTGTGAAAGATAATAAATAAGATCTCCAAGTGGTTCATCTGTTCTCGCTTTTACTTTTAATGTCTCTAAAGGCTTGTGATCTGTAATTACAGTGAAATCTCTTCCAATTAACCAATGTTGCCAATAAACAATAGCTTCTTTTATTGCCAAGCATTCTAAATAAATTATTTTTTTCTTCTTTTGACTTGAGTTTAATTTTTTTGAGAAATATGCAACTGGGTGAAGGATACCATTTTTTTGTGGTTGTTTTAGAATTGCACCTAGCCCATCTCCACTGGCATCAGTATAAATAAAAACCTCTTTATCTTGACTATACAGGGTGATTTTTTTATCGTGAACCAGTTAATATTTCGGGAAGTATTAGGAATTTTAAAATAATTTTTTTTTAAACTTTCTAGGTTTTTCTATTTTACATTTTGTTACAATTTTGATAATTTTAACTTCCTCCCTTACTTGATAAAACACTATCCACTTTCGATTTTCAAATGGCAATACCTATTTTCGATAACGAAAATCTATAGGCATACTGAAAAAAATAATTTTAACGTTTATAGAATTTAATTTGAGAAATCCGTTTAACTTATAATGCTTTGATATTCGTTCAGTTTACTGCTACTGGGCAATTTCTTAAACCCAATAGTAAAAACCAGAAGTCAAAACGAAATTTTATCTCAATTTCACAATACCCATAACGGTCATAATCGATAATAACATGATTGATAAACAATACTATTTGATAAAATAGTGCATTCTATCTTCACTCCCGCCGGAACACGGAAAAAGAGATAAAAAGAATGACCACTCACTGCAAACATACTTATACTATAACGACACTACTGATCCCGGTGGTTTTCTACTCCATTCACACCAAACAATCGATATCTATATTAATTATCAATTGATTATGGTTTTAATCGATAATCGAATTAATCGATTTTTACCCAAATATTCGATTTATTGTTCATATTTCTGTTTTTTTTTTTTAAATTAATAATAATATACAAATGCTATGATAAAACAACTAAAATATCATTAATCAAATATTATATATTATATTGTATAATTTTTTATTTATTTAAGTTTATTAATTGGTAATTATACATAATAAATACATATTAATATAATTTATATTTCTATATCAGATATATCAGATAGTAAATTACAAAAAAAATATTTTTTTAAAACAATATGGTGTATAGTAGTATAGTAAATGATTATAATAAACAGAAAACATTTATTCATTTTAAAACAAAAAATCAACAATTTCTATGTATTTAGAAAAATAATTCATAAATACAGATACAATTAATGTAAAATTTATGTACTTGGATTCAGGATTTAGAGACAAAACTAAAGTAGTTAAAGGTCTATTCACACATTTCTTTTTTTTTTTAGTTATACATTTTTACAATGCCCCTATTATTCAAAGTTTTTACTTCGTTAAAAATAGATAATTACAAATCAATCTGTGTATATTAAAAAAAAAAAAAAAAATAGAATAGGTAAGTCATTTTGATTATACAAATCAAGTGACACAAAAAATAACCTACATCAGACTGACAATGTTTTGTGCATCGAGGAAGTGAGTCCTGTATTGTTAATCTGATGCGAGGCTATAGGCCCAAAGCTTGTTGTTCATAGTGCCTACCTGATTTTCCATTTATAAATATTAGGTATTCTGTGATAGTGTGATATATTTTTTGTATAATGTATAATTTGCATTTTTAAAACTATCTCGTGTGTGAATAGACCAATTAATAATGGACATTAATTCAATATTAAATTATCAAAGGCAATAAACACATTAGTTATCAATAATTTTACTAGAGTATGAACAAATTTCCGTAGTGCAAATTTTTGCAGAATTTGGGTAAGGTCATAACTAATAAAAAATATTAACACTTAACATGTCCACTACCCTATAAATTAATAAAAATTAAATGAACATTAAACATACTTTATAATATCTATTCTAGATTACAACATATTTTTAGGGCTATGGATGTTTTAAAAAATTATTAATTTTTACACTTTTTTTTTTTGAAATTATGTTAATTTTTAATTAATATTTATGCTATAAAAATCTTTTCTTCCTCAACACGATATTCATGTTACTTTATTTTTTTTTTATTTTATCTAATTTGCTTATTGTAATTATTGTGTACAGATTGTAAATATTGTCTTTCTTAATAAAAAAAAATCTTTTAATATTGCATAAAAATGACACTATCATATAAAAAAAATTTTAATTTGCCAATTTAGGTTAATAAAAACTCCATAGCCCTAATTATGGAAAATAGTAAATCAATAACTTAACCTAATTATTTAAACATACAATTAACTAATAATATAACAATCAAAAATTTTTACATACCTATGTAGAAATAGTTGGTCTTGATGCTGCGCTGTTTTTTTTTTATCTGAATGCAACTAAAAAAAAACATTAAAATAATTATAGAAGTGATTTATTCTACATATAAAAAAATTATTTATTCATACTTATGAAGTTATCAGCTGAGATGTACTTTGCTGTGACTAACCAAAATTACGAATTGTAATTGTTCATCCAATGTTGTTATAGATATTTGAATTAAAAGTTAGTACTACTAATTGCAGTTGAAATTTGAAAGAAAACAAAATTAATTTTCTAAAAAATAAGCAAAAATTATGATAAACATCAAATTATTTACTTTATGAAAAAAAATTCATACTGTTAGCGGCCAATGTTGCTAAATATATATACATATATATATATAACGGGTCAGGGGTTTGAATAGCGACACTAGGCAATGTAGAATACAAAACGTCTGATGACGGCTTTATTGCACGAAACAAGAAATACACTTATAATAATGAACACAATACAATGTAATAAAAATAATGGCCAAAACGGTGGTGCGAGTATAAATGGACACAACGGGTCGCGGTTGCCGGAGACGCGAAGACAAAACGGTGTCTTCGGCCGTTGCAAAAACTGGACTGCTGCCGTAGTCACGCCGAGCCTACAACCGCGGCCCGTTGACAGTGTGACCACCATCAATTAATTAATTCTAGAAAAATAGTAAGTGGCTTTTGTGATAAATGTTGGCGCTATCAATACTTACATAATAAATTATTTAGCTTGTTTAAAGATTAAAATATAATATGTAAAGAAATATGGATATTTTATTCTTTTATAGTCATCAGATACCAGTAGACAGTAAGCAATGTAAATTTGCATTAATTGCTGGTCAAATTGAGCTACCTAGTCATATAGTTCACTGTATTTTTTGATTAATTATATAAACTCTACTGATTGCCACTGAAATAAAATTAAAATATTTGAACCATAGTTATTAATAATAATATGTATAAATCATTTAGTAAAAAAATGCAATTCTAATATATTAATTTTAGATTGAACTTACCAATGAATTATAAAAATAAAGTTGTCGGCAAAATATGAAATATGATTCCCATATACATAATAATATTGCTGATTGGATAGAAGTATATTTTTAATTAAATTCAAATTTATTAACCAAATTACAACATTAAAACACTATCAAAAAATATAATAGGTATGCTATATGCATTAGAATAATTGGCGCAAACTTTAAATTTATATTTTAAATAATACACATAATTTAGTACTTGTTTAAAACGTATTCTTTGGTTAAAGGGTTAAACATTTAAAGAATAGTACTTAATTAATTAAAGAATAATGATTAATATTCCATATTTGATAATGGGAAAATAACATTAACGATTAATCAAAAACCACATGTTTTAATAAACAGTTTGCCGGAATGCCAGCATTTATTATCATTTATCTACTAATACGTGATAAGACCGTATACCAGGAATCAGTAACCAGTGCTATATTGTGTAACCATAATGGTAAATTGTAAAATGTTATTTTTATACTTTATAGCTGATACAGGCATACAGCCGCGCTGCAGCAATGCTGGCTAGTCGTTCAATGACACTCGGTAGCCGGTGTTCCGGTGGGAGTGAAGATAGGACACTTTTTTTTATCTAATATTATTGTTTATCAATCTTGTTATTATCGATTATGACCGTTATGGGTATTGTGAAATTGAGATAAAATTTCGTTTTGACTTCTGGTTTTTACTCTTGGGTTTAAGAAATTGCCCAGTAGCAGTAAACTGAATGAATATCAAAGCATTAATAAGTCTTAAACGGATTTCTCAAATTAAATTCTATAAACGTTAAAATTATTTTTTTCAGTATGCCTATAGATTTTCGTTATCGAAAATAGGTTAAGGTTAGGTAACAAAATGTAAAATAGAAAAACCTAGAAAGTTTAAAAAAAAAATTATTTTAAAATTCCTAATACTTCCCGAAATATTAACTGGTTCACGATAAAAAAATCACCCTGTATATTGATAAAATTGGACTTGAACATAGATACTTTTTCATATCAATAAAAGCTTTTTCACACTCTGCTGTCCAACAAAATTTTACATCTTTCCGTAGTAAGTTGTGTAACGGTTCCAACTGTTTTGATGCATTTTCAATGTATTTGTAGTAAAAATTAATTTTCCCTAAAAATTGTCTAACATTTTTTTTTATTTTTAGGTTCTTCAAATTCCTTTATTGCCTTAAGATTATCTTTTACTGGTGTAATTGAATTTTTTTCAATTATATGGCCTAAATATTTTAAGTAGTTTTTTGCAAATTGCATTTCACCATCTTCAATCGAAACCCTTCTTCCTTCATTGTTCTCAATAAATATTCTATATGTTGTACATGTTGTTTAAAAGATTTTGAGAAAATTAAGATATCATCTATATAGTTTATACAAAAATCATTTAAATTATGTCTTCTTATTATATTTGCTAGAGTTCTTTGGAATATTGATGGAGATATCTTTAAACCAAAAGGTAAACATGTCCATTGCCAATGCCTTATATAATACAAAAGCTGTTTTTTTCCTATCTTTTTGTCTAATTGGAATTGACCAGAACGCTGAATTTAGATCAAATGCAGAAAACCATGTACAATCCCCAGCTTTCACCATTATGTCTTCAATGCGAGGAAATGGCTGTGGTTCAGGAATCACTAGTTTATTTAGTTCTCTAAAGTCAATACACAACCGAGATCTACACCCATCTTCTTTTTTATACACTAATGTAACTGGTGCTGCAAAAGGAGAATTTGTCTCTTCAATTAAACCTGATTCTAACAAATTTGTAATTTGTGAATCAATCTCTTTTTGATCAGGTATTGTACATCTATATGGTTTCTTAGAAATGTATCTATCTACTGTTAATTTGATTTGTGCTTCTTCCTGTTTCACTCTACCTACATCATATTTATTCTTGGCGAAAATTGTTTTATATTTTTCAATAAGCTCTAATATTATTTTTTTATTATTTTCATTTAAATGTTGTAAATCTGGTGTAAAATCACTGACTTCATTGTATTCATTAACATTTATTTGTAATACATTTTCTTCTTTTTCTTGATATTTAATTAATTCAATTTCTTTTTCATTTATATTTTGTAAAATATTTAAATTCTCATCTTGTGATAGTTTAAATTTTTTAATTACATCTAAACCTAGAATTAAATCATATGAAAAATTATTATTTTTAATAACAAATACATCTATAACTTTTTCAATTTTATTGATCTTTAAATGTAAGCGTGCCCGGCTATTTATAAAATTTACTCCACTAATTGTTTTAAAGAGACTATGGTCTTCCATAATTTTTGTTTTCAATTGTTTTATAATTTTGTGATTCACTAGTGTAATATTTGAGCCGCTATCGTATATTGCTTTGATTTTTTTTGATTTATTAATTAATACATTTAGTTTGATTAGTGGTGTAAAATTTACCGGGCGCTCTAGTTTTTTTGATTGTCTAATTCAATTTTCAATAATTCATCAATTTCCGTTTGATTTACTTCTGCTACGTTAACCTTTTTCATTTCTATGTATTGTTGTTTATTGCGGCATAAGTGATGTGGATGGTACCGTTCTGGTTTATTCAAAGCTTCACACATACTACAAGGTTTTTTTCATAAAATGGTTTTGATACAGTAGTAAATTTTTTTTCTACATTACTCTTTCCAGTTGTTGGTATATTATTAATATTATATTTAATCTTGTCTTCTCTCTTCTGTTTATTATACCCTGTATCATACATTCTTATTTTATTCAGTAATAAGTCTGTACTGTTAATCTCCTCTTTATCTAATTTTTCTTGTATAATGAATGGTAAACCAATAACAATTAAATTTATTCTAGATATATTTGACATAGTACTCTCAATTTCAAGTAATAAACGTTCTTTCTTTAAAGCATAATCAGTTAGTGAACCGTTTATATATTTATAATTATATGCAAACCTTACATTAGTCCAACTTTTATCCGCATATACAAGTAAAAAGGAAGTTTTCCAATCTGACCATTCACATAACGACAGTTTTCTTAAACTTGAGCTATACCATTCTTTTGCACCTTCTTCTAAAAATAATCTTAAACTCTGTACTTTTTTATTTTCATCTGTGATTTTGTATCTATCACACTCTTTCTCAAATTGTTCTAAACACTCTTTGGCATTCTGTTGTTTACCAGTAAATTTATCTAAAATAAATTTTTTTTTCTATATCAGCCAACGATATCTCTCTTATCTGTAATTGAGCTTTCAAATCATTACATAATTTAATCAATTCATTTTTATCTTCTGTATCATGTTGAACAGATGTACTTAAATTCATCTCTGTTGCATTCTTTGTTTCTACAAATTCTTCTAGATAATGTGTTTTAAACACAAAATTTAATTCATTATCAGTATATAACGCACTTACCTCTTCTGGTAACAAGACTGACAAACTTCTATATTGTCCTTCTTTTGAGATGCTCTTGCATGCATTCTTGACAATACCAATTTGAAACAACTCCTTATGGAAACTTTCATGTTGAGTATAAAAGGAAACAAATAGTCTGTCGATTCACCCAAAAATTTTATCATTGTCACCATGTTACCCAACTGACCATTGTGTAACTGCTTCTCAAATCTTATCCTTACTTTCATTGACATATCGATGGCTTAGTGCACACTTGTTATAAGTCCATTTTTTTCAAAATTCACTTTTTGATACCAATTGATAGAAATTAAATTCCCTTTATTTTTTATACAAGGTCTTTGTACTCTATAACCATTATTTCACGTGATATTTACTATTTTCACTTATCATAAATGGCAGTTAGCCGTGTTTATTTTTGCCCTAATGTATTAAGTCCTAAACTTTTAGTGATAAGTCCTTAATTTTTTTAACTTGTACAGTAATTTTATTGCACACTTATCATATGTCCGGACTTAACATACATTTGGTTTTTATTCTTCAATTTATTAACTGCCCACATGTTATAAGTCCGGACTTATTATATCAGTGCAGTAGAAATATTTCAGAAGTAGGACTTATTATATTTGAGCATAAACATCAACTTTAAAGAAGTGGAGTTATAATAATTTGCGTTTTTACAAACACTTTCAGTGACATTATTTTGTTTTTTAACAAGTTGACTGCCACAGTACTTTAATAGAGCTGTTCTTAAACGCTTTGAGTACCAGAATAGGTACTCACCGTGTTTGTCACTAGTGTATTTATGGATACCTAAATTACAACACACAGACCATGGGTTTTTTTCATATTTCCAACTATTTTCTTATCTTAACGGTCTATAAATGTCATTTCTTGTTTATTTAAAGAAAAATAACCCGATTTGGAGTACGAAATAATGGTACTTAATGCCTATAATTGTATCATATTATTATTATTAATATAATTTCATAAATAATAATAATTATAACATAATATTAAGAAATGTTATCAAACTTATCAGCTGAGTTTTGATTGTCTATTTCATAGACCTAGTTCATAGGTTCATACCATTAAATTAAGTTCCTTGGAGTTATTATGATTTAAAATGAATAATAATATTATTGTTAATAATATTATGGTTTTATGATAAGACATTACTACATTAGGTACATGTGGCATGTGGGACGTGTGGGTAATAACTAATATTGTATACAAAATATAAATAATATATCAATTTAGTATTAACTAAGTAACTAGGTGTTTTTCATTTTAATTAAAACAATTAATACACTATTTCAATATTTCAAATGTTCAAGATTATTTAATATTATAATGAACAAACTAAGAGCAAATAAAATGTTGGCTATGGTCAAGAATTCAAGTGAGTCATTTTTATTACCCAGGGTTTGGAATATTTAAATAAATTCGATTATTTTTAAGGATTAAATTATATTAAATTATAAATTATTATTATACGAAAAAATTCAGTTTGTTCAATATAATATTTCATGGTCCATGGAAATACATTTATAATTTATATTATTACATTAATGTTCCAAACCCTGTTAATACCTATCTAAAATAATACTAGATATAGGTACTAAGTTCCTAATTTCTACTATAATCTATAACATTTTAACTTGGAACAGATGGATTAATTGATACAAAGAATGTGAAACAAAGTTTAAGACCAGGTACGCAATTAAGAATATATTAATAAACTTTACCTTACCAAGCTTGGCCTTATTGTTAATATTATGATTATTATTTTACATTATAGTATGCTTATTTGGTGATGAAGCTGTAGGACAACAATATGTAGTCGAAAAGCAGTTATTACCTGATACAGCAATAATTGATAATGAATTAAAATGTTTGGACAATATTACTTCTTTAACTACAGGTGAGGTGCTTACTAGTTGTACCAAATAATATTTGTTGTAGAAAAATAAATGAATGTCTTCTAGATTATTATACTGTTAATTGTAATACATTTTAAAACTGTGTTTAGATTCTATGAATGATGGCAATTCACATATTACTACACACTATTGATGAATGGATAAACGGTATTGAACCGTATGAGTTCCAAGTTGATAATAACATTATTATTCCTGGTAAGTATTATGTGGATAATTAGGTAAATAACTATAGATTTAAATATGAAATTATACCTTCCTAATTATTCATTATTATCCCATAATAACTTTAAATAAAAATTTCAAGTCTTTTTTATTCTAATTATATTCACACGGTTTGCAATACCTATACCTAACATTTTTTCTCATTAGGTTTATTATTAATTTATTATATTGATTTGTGTTGCTAATATCTACTGAATAACAATTATAAGCTATTAATGAATTGTTTTGATTAAATCTATCTTAATTTATACAACTATTTGATGATAATATTAATATTATGAGTGTGAAAATTGTGATAAACATAATAAGAGAATAATCTAGTAGATAATAAATCTAGTTAATGGAATTTTTACTAATTTAACATTTTTTATTTTTTATAAATCATTAATTTCCAACAAAGTTGAATTATTGTTGATGCATAATAATATATCTGTGTCATTAATACTTAAGAAATAGTTATATTATTTTTTTATATAAATTTAATATAATATTATTATCATTATGGTATGTGTTGCAGATGATAATCATTTTGAAGTACCAATTCCAGTAATTTGTAAAGATGAATTATTGAGTTCAAAAATAGATTACCAAGTTATAGCTACCGGTGAAATTCTAAATGTGGACAGTTCATTAAAATTAGTAGTTTGTAATTTAGAAGATAAAGAACCAAAAAACATTGAAGTAAATGCATTGAATATTCTTTGTGCTGACTATGCAAATTCCAGTTCCTGCTCTTACACTGAAGTTGAAGAAATAATAGAGACACCTCCTAATTCAAAAAAAGGAAAAAAAAATCCAGTCCTTCTTTGTGGTCAAGAATATAAACAAGCAAAAAAGAGCTTCTGGTAAATCATACATTAATAGATTTGGTAAATTAGTTAAACGTAAAGAACCAAAAGATATTAATTGTTCAATGTGTCGGTTCAGATGTTCAGAAGTGTTTAATAGTTTTTTACGTTTGGAAATATGTTCAGAATATTGGAACCTAGGCGATACAACTCGTCAAAAAAATTACATCTGTTCACTTGTTTCTGAACTTCCTGTTAAACGTCGTCGACCAAGAACAAATAATAAATTGCAAAAAATAGTGGAGATTCAGAGTATAATTTAGATAATGATTCAGATTCAAATGTTATAATTGACAATAATGAAGAAAACCAAAGAGCTGTTTCTCGTGAATGTTTCTTATTAAATTCTAACACTGAAAAAAAACGTGTTTGCCAAAAATTTTTGGTGCACAACTTTGAGCATAACTTTTCCGGTGGTCAATAATGCTCTCAAAAATTGTAATGATTTTGGAATGTATACAGGGATTGATGGAAGAAAAGGTCAAGTAGCATGGACTAAATTACCACTAGAAAAAACGAATAAGGTTAAAAATCATATTGATTTATTTCCAAGAGTTGAATCTCACTATTGCCGCCGTGATAGTTCTAAACAATATTTGTCATCTGATCTGAATATTTCAACTATGTATAGGCTGTATTATGAACAAATTAAGACTGAAAATTATATGTTATCACCTGAGGATCAGGAGATACCAGTAAATATTAATATTTACAGAAAAATATTTAATGAATATGAACCAAAATTAGGATTTTATATGCCTAAAAAGATCAATGCACTAAGTGCAATATATTTAAAGATGCTAGCGAAGAACACAAATTTACTAAGACCAGAATGGGAGCAGCACAAAGAGAGAGAGAAAGAAGCCATGGATAGCAAAACAGAAGACAAACAAAAAGCAATTGAAAATAAAGGAATTAACTTTCGCTCAATTACATTTGATTTGCAGGCAATTTTGAATTTGCCTTATGCAGGAGACTCTCAAATTTATTATATGCGAAAATTGTCTGCATATAATTTTACTATTTTTGAAAATCCTAATGCCCATGGGTACTGTTATCTATGGGATGAAATCAATGGAAGTAAAGGTTCATCTGAAATTGGAAGTTGTCTTTTACAATATTTATATTCTTTGCCTGATAGTGTGTCACATGTATCTACATTCTCGGATACTTGTGGTGGACAGAATCGAAACAAAAATGTAGCAGCTGCAATGTTATATGCTGTGAACAATATTGAACACTTACAAACTATCGATATGAAATTTATGGAATCTGGTCACTTCTATTTAGAGGCAGACTCGATGCACTCTACTATTGAACGAGCAAAGAAGCATAAAAAAATCTATACAACCCAAGAATGGTCTTTGCTTCTTCAAACAGCTAGACAGAAACCACGACCCTATAATGTAAAAACAATTGAATATACTGCATTTTATGATCTTCAAGATTTGTCTTCAAAATTATGTTGGAACCGCTTTGTAGATGGAACAACAAATCAAAAAATGAAATGGCTCTTAGTAAAATGGTTAAGGTTTGATAAAGAAAACCCTTACTTAATTAAATTCAAATATAAATTAAGTCAGGATGATTTTTATACTATTGACGTCTCTAAAAAAACATAATTTTTCTCTGAGTTAACTCCAAAGTATAAAAAACAACTACAAATAAGTGAAGCAAAAAAAAAAGATTTGATGAAACTACTTAAAGATGGCGTTATACCACCTATTTACAGCAATTATTATCGTAGTCTTAAGACTTATAAAAATATTGTTCCTTTAAATTTAGAAGAAACTGGAGAGACTGATGATGAGAACTACTGATCTCATACCACAAGTAAAGTTTTTATAGTATTGTTTCTGTTTGAATTAAGAAAATAAATTATTATTAGTTTTGTTAGTTACTTATATTTTAATTTTTATTATATTATTTTATCCTTAAGTAAGAGTTTTAATTTTATTTTGTTTTAAAGAAAGATACTTACCTATAATGATACATTTTATTTTATTATGTTTTAACCAGGTAAAGGGTTACTTTTTATTTTATTAGTTGATGTTATTTTATAAGAAGTGATAATTATTATGTTTTATAAATAAATGTTTATGTTTCAACTTTTTGAGTATAGAAAAATGTTATTTTTATTCGTTGAAGAGATTTTATCAATCGATATTGTTTCCTTTCGTTTTCTTATAAAGTTTATAAAAGAAAATATAATAAGTTGTTTGCAAAAAGTAATTGTTATAAGTCCATTTTAAATTATAAGTCCATGTCTATACAAATTTATTTTGTCACATAGTTGTAAGTCCATACCATATTCTTAAAAATGTCATTAAAATAAATAAATAAATATCATATGAATCCAACTTATATATTAAAAAGAAACTACATATATTTTTAAGTTAATTTCAATTTAGAAAAAACAAATTGATTAAATATTAATTAAGTTAATTGGGTGTCAAAAAAGTTAAAATTTAAAACAGCTCTCCTGCACAATTTCAATTTTGTGACTTATAACAAGTGTGCACTAAGCCATCGATATTTGCACCGATAGTTTTTAAAAATATCGATTTGTAACTTTGTTTTGTTCTGATAGAATAATAATAATAATAATAAGTCGATCGATTTTCAATAACTATAAAAGAAAATCGATATTTTTAACTTATTAGTATAAGACTGTTTAATACAATATAATTCACTATATATAATTAAAATAATATAATATAAATATTTAATATAAAAGTAATTAAACACTACTGTAATTATATAATAGAATAATGTTTTTAACGTAAATGAAAACGATATTATAGTAGAAGATAACGAGTAACAGACAAACAGTGTTACCACTTTTATATATATATATATATATTATATTATATATTGTACATTGTAGAAAATCCTAAATTCTAAATTTGTAATTCTTTATACCAATTACAAATTAGGAACGATTCTAGTTTATTATTTATTTTTTAAATTTTTGACCCTGAGCAAGACCAATAGTTACAGCTAGTTCACACAGTAACTTACTGATCTAAATATTTCATAATATTAAGAAGTATTTATACATGTATTGGTATTGGTCTTTGATGGGGTATTACTACTGTATTAATTAATACCAACTATGCTTACCTTAAATTATCCATGCCGTAGGTATTGCAATCGAACGTATAATACATAAAATGGCGGTGGCGCCGCGGTGCAACGGGAGAGTTCTACATTTTTACCACAAAAGACAAAACGAAGTTTTATATTTAGTTTTCTATGTAGTGCTGGTGCCATAGAACAATGTGGTGCGGGGTGCCTAACTGCCAAAACCGGTGTAGCCAACCGCGGCAGGGAAACCCACGCGCGAGGGAAAGAATGCTTTACAAAAAACCGATCATAAAATATTAGCCTAATTTATATCCCATATATGTGGCGGTAAAAGGCAGCATTTATATGCGTGCATAATATGATTATAATGGCATTGACCTATATAGGTATATTTATATAACTATTATATATATAATATATATAGCTGCTGCAGCATGCATACATTATGTATATATTAACCTGTTAACTTCCCATTAGTGTCTTCCCACGCGGGAATAAAATAGGAACTTCCCGTGGGAGGATTGTGCTATTAGGGCATGTCTAAATGTGTAATTATTGCTTGTTTAAAATATATGTATTTACTATGTTTGTTACTTGTAATTTATTCTTGTTATTTTATGGAGCTAATGATAAAACTATTGTGTTAGATATTGCTCGTTAAAATTTTTAAACATCCATGGTTCATTATACTAGTAAGTTATATTGGTGATTTTATTTTATTAAAATAAAATAGCAATTTATGACATGATTAACAAATTATTATTTATTTAAAATAACAAGCCTATTATTTTGTAGTATAATATGTCTATTGTTTTAATCAAATATGTTTGGCTTGTCTGATTTTATTGGACTAAATGTTAAAACTATAATATGTTATTACTTGTTCAAAATATGTTTGTTACTTTATTATGTGATTTTACAAGACTTAATGTTAAAACTAATAAATTACCTATATACTGCTTGTTAAAAATATATGTATGTTTGTTTAAATAGAGCCTATGGCACGGCGTTACAGTGATGAAATAAAAAAGTTTGCCACAACAATTTACTTTTACTCTCCAAAAGCTTATAGTTACATTAGGTATACACAAACATTCTATATTTATATTTGATAGTGGGCATATATCCTATATAAGCATAGCTTGTAATGGGAATGTTGAGTTCAACATTTACAGAATATTAAGAATTTGAAATTGTTCTTAACAGTTATAATATGTTACTTAATACAAATTAAAATATTTCAATTGTGATATTGCATTTATCTTTTATAATTAGTCAAATTAATACTATTCTTGTGTCTTGTGGTATAAATATGGGTACAAGAATTAAGCAAATGCTTAAATTTATAAAGAAGTAGTACACATTTATATACTTTATATAACTATGTAGTATATAATTATATATATACCGTGTGTCCCAAGAAACAGGGTACACTTTATCACTCATTACCTTTTTAATATTACATCACGGTGTTTAAAAAGAAATAATATGAATAATTAAAAAAAAATATATTCAAATTTAATAAGATTTTAAAATTATACTTTTAGCTCTAATTTAGCTAATTTTGAGTTTACAATACAAGTTGATACATCAAAATCACTTGAAAAAAATTGATCAATCCGAAATGATATTTAAAACAGGGGTTGCCAGTTAAAAAAAAATAAAGTTTTGTTGCGCATGCACGCAATACTTGAGTTTAAAAAAAAATTTGACTCATAAGAATTTTGATCTATAAGTGTAGTTTAATGTCCCGCAAACAGAATTGAAAATATTAAAAAGGTAATGAGTGATAAAGTGTTTCTTGGGACACATGGAATATATATGATTATAAAATGAATTCTCTGTATTAATATAATTTAAACGTCTTCAATTAGTCTACCAAATCCTAGTGCTATTAGAAATTGGATTTCGAATATTGATGCAAATAGAGGTATTTTAAAAATGTATTGGGAGAAATTTCTAAATTCCCTGACGAAGACAAATATTGTTGTTTAATATTAGACTCGATGAGTATTAAGAAGGAAATTCACTGGGACAGATCCAATCATAAGTATATAAAATAACACAAATTAATCAAACTAAAGAGATTATTCTTTTATTTATACTAATAGATACATTGGATACTGTGATTCTGGAAACAATGTGACAGTAGAAGATTGTGAATCAGCGGCTACAGAAGTCCTAGTATTTTTATTATCCAGTTTAAAAAATAAATGGAAATGGCCAATTGGGTATTGGTTTGTGGACAAAATAAAGTCAACAGTGCAGTCACAACTAATAACAATGGCCATAACTGAATGCAATAAATTTGGAATTAAGGTAGTAAATGTCACATGTGATGGTGCATATGCTAATGCTAGCACATTCAAATTATTGGGATGTGACTTAGACTAACCTTATGATTCCATTAAATCTGATTTTAACATTGCTTTATCCAAACAAAATATATATATTTTACACCTGATGCATGTCACAATGTTAAATTGGCTAGAAATGCTTTAGGGACTTTTGGTGCATTTACAGATGAAGATAATAATTTAATAGAATGGCGTTATATCGATAAATTATTTCAATTACAAAATGAAATAGGATTTAAATTAGCCAACAAAATAAGTGCAGCACATATAAACTGGAAAGTAAATCCAATGAAGGTGAAATTCGCTGTACAAACATTAAGCAGTTCTGTAGCAGATTCACTTTTATACCTCTCTCAAACCTCAGTTGAATTTGTGAAGTGTGAAGCAACAATACAATTTGTTAGAGTTATAGATGAAGTATTTGATTTTTTAAACTCAAGTAACCCCTCTGCAAAGGGTTATAAACAGGCAATACATAATAAAAATATTAAATATTTTGAAAAGAAAATGAAAACTAATATACAGTACTTGTACTTATTGAAGACAGTAAAAGGCGGAAAACTTTTGTATTAGGTTTTGCTGCAGCTGTTAAGTCAACTTTAGCTATAGCCAATAACTTATTGACAAATCATAATTTTAAGTATATACTTACTTATAAATTTAGTCAAGATGCTCTAGAGTTATTTTTTGGGTTTATGCGAGGAAAATTTGGACATAACAACAATCCAAATTGTTTGCAATTCAAGCATGCACTTAAAAGCATTTTATTGCATAATTCAATAAAGACGAGTTCCGGCAATTGTACACTATTATCACCAAATGAAGATTCTCTTTTTGCGATAAAATGGAAGTATAAAAAACTAGAAGAACAAGAAAATGATGATGTAGATTATTTTTTATTAGTAGAACAAACTAATAATACATTTCTTAATTTGATTACTGAAAATATATTATATTACATTAGAGGTTATGTTGTAAAAAAACTCATACCAATCTTAAAATGTAAGTATTGTATTGAAGCCATTACATACTCTCCTGAGTATGAAGATCATTCTTACTGTAATAAAACAAATATTATGAAATCAATAAGCAAATTTACTTTTACAAAACAAAGAGGAGGACTAAGGCTAGCTTCAAACAATGTTTTCAAAACTATCCAATTAACAGAATCCTTATTTAAATCGTTGATGATTGAAAAAAAAGTTATTTGTTAAAAACATGGATTTGAAAATTATGGTTTATTTTCAAAATGCATTAACAACATCCTCTACTATGTTCCAAGAATGTGATAACTGTTGGGATACATCTGATTTATTTTCAAGACCTCATAAAATAGAAATAATAAATCACATAACAAGAACATACCTCAATATACGGTTACATGCTTACAGCAAAATAATGACGTCTTCCATTTTAAAAACAGTAAGTAAGAGACAAAAGCTAACAAAGACTGTTTTATTTTATAATATGTGACTTTTGAATGTAATATATGTATTAAGGTATATTTACACACAGCAGTGACGTGACAGTGCCGTAACCGTGCCGTTCCCGTTCCGGGATTCAACCGGTCGTGATTTCTATTCACATTGGTCAGTGATTCATCCGTCATCGTATCTGCTACGATGACTTTGTTTTCGGAAAATGAACGTTTGATGATTGCTTTGATTTTGGACGAAAAAGAGGAAGAAGAAGTAGTAAAAAAAAAACGGATATGGGTTCATCAGGCATGGAAGAAAAGGCCAACAGAAGGGGAATTTTCCACACTATATAAGGAATTGATGGAAAAAAGTTTTTTGAATACTTTAGAATGTCGGAAAATTCATTCAACTTACTGTTAAGCAAATTAGAAATTCATCTAAAAAAACAAGACACACATTAGAGAAAAGCTATTACACCTAAAGAACGGCTCGCAGTTTGTTTAAGGTAATTACAGATATAAATATTATTTAATACAATACAAACCGATTTATTTTTAATATACAAAATGAGAATTTAAACCTTACAAAATTAATTTTTATTAAATAATTTTTAAAAATGTTCAATTCTTTCACGTTCTTTCAACTCAATAGTTTTGAAAATATGCTGTAAAGTCTTGGTTTTGATCACTATATGAATTAGTAAAAGAAGAAGTTGTTGGAGTAGAATGATCGGCTGCAGGGGAGGACTGTTCAGAGTATGATGAAGTAGAATACGTTGACATAGGAGATGGCTGCGCAAATTGTTCCTGGTCCATAATCATTTTAAGCTCGTAGTTTTGAACGGCAGCAAAAATATCAGATTTAGCGTAATGCCAGTAGCGTGGGGTTAATTTTTTCAAAACTGGAGCTACCTATTTCGGATAAAAAAGCGTCAACAGGATGTTTTGGTTCCAATGGTACCATACTTTCATTTTTTTTTACCAGGTACTCCATAACAGTAGCAGCGGCTGTCTTTGAAGGAGGAGCGTCTGGTACCGAGTATTTTGTTTTCTTTCGTGATGTAGAAAATTGAGATGAACCTGATTGTTTTAAACTTGGCAAAGGAGAACTATTTTGTGACTCTACGATCACAGGATTATCAACTTCTTCTGTTGTACAGTTTCGAGAGTATTCTTTATTTTGGTTAGGTTCATTAACGTCATCATCAACATTAATATTATATTCATTTGCGACTTTGTCATCAATGTTTGACATTGTGTCCCTCTCATCAAAGAATTTCGTTATAAAACTCAACTGCTGTGCTTATTTGTACTGCTTTATTATTTTCGCCTTTTGACCACTCACAGTTTTATTTTTCTCCACAGATTTTCTGAAGTTGTCTCTTATATTTCCCCATCTACTTTTAGCCGAAGGCCCTGAAATAGACAAAAATATAATGCTACATACATTTATATTCGTATAATTTATCCACTTAACATATAATATTATGTACCTTACATAATTCATAAAGCATGTTACAAAATTTAAAATGATAAGTGTTGCTAAAAAAAAACTCATTATCATAATATACATAATATTATAATAATAAACAATTAAATATTTATAAAATTAAAATAGCAGTTACACAAATTTGTAAAACCAGTCCATTAGAAAATACTTCTTGTGTATTTTGAGTGAAAATAAATGAAAATCTTTTAAGAATATTAATGTTTTACATTATTTGGATTAAACAATAGAAATGAACAATTCTATTGTCATTTTTATAGATATTTGGCCACGGGTGATTCGCTTAAAACAATTTCGTTTAGCTATCGCATGGGGCATAGTACAGTTTACAAGATCGTTCGAGAAACCTGTCAAATAATTACAGAAAATCTTATGGACTAGTTGATGCCTACACCGACCGAAGAAATGTGGAAGAACATAGCTAATGATTTTTTTTATATGTGGAATTTTCCGGGATGTATCGGGGCTCTGGATGGAAAACACGTTACCATTCAAGCACCTCCAAATACAGGATCAATGTTTTTCAATTATAAAAATACATTCTCTATGGTTTTGTTGGCTCTTGTGGATGCTCACTGTAATTTTATTGCTGTTAATGTAGGGGCATATGGCAAGAGTAGTGATGCAGGTGTTTTTGCTAATTCAAATTTAGGTAAAGCACTTCATCGTGGATCAATGAATATTCCAGCTAATTTGACCATACCCAACACAGATACACAAGTTCCATATGTAATTGTAGGTGATGAGGCATTTCCTCTAAAACCTTACTTGATGCGACCTTATCCAGGGGACAAATTAGATGACCGAAAGCGCAACTTCAATTACCGTTTGAGTCGTGCCAGGAGGACATCAGAAAATACATTCGGTATACTTACACAAAAGTTTAGACTCTACAATAGTCGAATTCAGGCATTTCCAAAACATGTAGTTTACATAATTTTAGCCTCTTGTTTACTACAGAATTTCATTAAAAAAATACGATTCGTATACGTACAATTACGTAACTCAACAAGTGGATAGAAGTAACGGCCATACACTACAACATTTAAATTTGCAAGGAGGGAACGCAACGACAGAAGCAATTCGTGTTAGGGAAGTATTCATTGAATACTTTAATTCTGAGGTTGGGTCTCTACCTTGGATATAAAATAATTAAATTTAAGAAAATAATGTATGAAATAAAAGGACGATTTAAAAATATAACTCGTATTATTATAAAAATATGTTATAAGTTTATAATCTAAGACAATATTCTATATTTCATATTCATTATTAATAATAATAACATATCATTGATAATGTATTTGATGTATTTCTTATAATATAATATGTATTTAAACATGATATAATGTGTACATAATATAATATTAATATAAATAAATAATGTATTCCTTACCAGTTGTTTCCATTTCTTCTGCTATTTTACTCCAAATAGTATTCTTGTAATCTGTGTCCATGTACTTTGCATGAGATAAATCATACAATACGGGATATTTTCGCACTAATTCAATAAGTTTTTCGTCGTTCATTTTTACAAAAATTGAGAGAATCAATGAATTACAACACCAATCACTGCCGTGAAATATGAAAAATATCGTCGGCAAGTAATCACAAATTCACGGTACGACGACGGCGACAACACTGTTTTCGTCGGTACGGTCACGCGCCGGACGAGTGAGAACATCATGCTTATCTTTCCTTAAAGAATATTATTAATTTTGCCGGAGGAATCCCGGAACGGTCACGGCACTGTCACGTCACTGCTGTGTGTAAATAGACCTTTATACCTACAATTCTTGTAATAGTTTTTATTGTTTGTTTTATTGATCTTAATATAAAACATCGGCTTCTGTGGCCTTTTATTGTTTTATTAATTATTATTATTATATTGTAATACTGAATTCAATTAATAATATTATTATGTTAAAGTGTTTTAGTGTTAAACTATTTGGTAAGACCTTAGACGTTAAATTATGATTATAGTTTATTATTTTAAATTTTGGAAAATTATAATTAATAATAGTTGTTATTATTACAAAATAAAAATCAGTCTACGTTATATTTTAAACACAAGTGATAACGAACATTGGCCTCGTTTAAAATGGCGGCCAATGACTTCAATCAATTACAAAGACGCTGTATCACAGTTAGCAATCTAGTTTATTCTATATATCTGTGGCAATAATAAACATGTATTTTGTTGTTTAAAACAGAATGTAATATATGCAACAGAAGCCACAGGGGCAAGTGCTAGTGGCGTGAGGAAAAGCAGGTAATTATTGAATTCAATAAAACAGTTTCCTGACTAGGTGCAATTTGAATATGATTATTTTAATAATACAATTTTTTAAATTTTAGGAAACTACAACCAAGGACTTACTAGAGGAAATCAACGCCCGCAGAAATGCATTATTTTTTTTTAATACTTTAATATCACTATGCACAAATCGAATATTTAAATATAATAATATTTATATTAGGGTCCTGTTAATTATAATCAGAGAGTCATAATAATGCTCAAAGAGTGGAAGTTTTTTAAATGTATAACATATCGAATTATTATTATCTTCATTAACTGACATTTGAGAATTTTTTTTATTTTGACCCCCCCTCCCCTAAAATGTTACCTAAGGGCGCCCATGATG
Source organism: Aphis gossypii (assembly GCF_020184175.1). Taxonomy (NCBI): domain Eukaryota; kingdom Metazoa; phylum Arthropoda; class Insecta; order Hemiptera; family Aphididae; genus Aphis; species Aphis gossypii. The sequence goes on from NW_026083350.1 coordinate 34,445, forward strand.
GAAATAATTAAAATGACTCATTTTTGGTTATCATAACCACACAATATCAAAATACATTCATCACTACATTCAAAATCTAAAATATTTGCAACCAAACATTAAATGAGTACTTATTAAGGATTTTTCTTGTAATGTAACTAAACAACCACCCTCTCTCCCAAAAAAAAATTCTGAATATCACTGATGTTCATAAAAAAATAAAAATAAATAGTTTTACTATCATCCTCAAACACTACAATAGTGTACCACTACAAAATATGTGTATACACTGAAGAATAAGTTTATTAAATATATGTCATACTCAAACTAGGCATTTTACTAAATGACAAATAGTCAAACAAGTTCACTTTTTATTCAATTTCACTACCAGTCTAGACATTTAGTTAAATGATTTTAAGAAATTAAAAAATGTAACGATATTTTCTATTAATTATTACTAATTAATTTATATATTATATATAAAAAAAAAACCATTAGTGATGATAGTGAAATTATATCAAAATGTAATTTAATAAAATGCCTGATATAACTATATGCCTATCATCACATACACACTATTCATAAAACTATAGTAAATACAAAATATTATTCAATTCTGTTGTAGAACAAAGATGATAATCAAATGGAGGTGGAATATATGGATAGATGTCAAATGATATCTTTTGATTAATTAATAAAAAAAAATTTGTTTTAGTTTTTTTTGTACATCCTACATTCATCATAGGGGCGAGACCATTTTCCTCCAAAAACGAGATACCGTTTTCCTCCACTGTCCATTTTCCACCAAAAACAAAAAAGGTTGGTTTCCATTTTCCTCCACATTATTTTTGACTAAAATTATGTCTATTTTCCTCCAATATTTTAGTAATTGTTTTTATTATAAAAATAGAGTATGGCTAGATTACATTTTGCGCGTATTTGTTGATTAAATTCTAGTCGCGTTTTTATCGGCTGGGGAAAAACGCTAGTCCAGTGTCCGACAGCACACGCGGTTTATAACAGGCCCTATTTTTAGTGAACCCCGATACAAAGTGTGTAATCCTAAATTGAAAGTGTGCACTACGAATTCGAGAAGTGTGTACCTACTAAATACTAATAAATAAGACTACTTGCTAGATAGTAATAGGTAGTATAGAATACATCATTCACATTTATAAAAAATAATATTTTTTTTAATTTTTTTTGATTTGTCACTTATTATTGACGATAAATTGACTATGGTGAACCTGATATCAGCGGTGATTATTGTGTTTTCATGATAGACCAAACGTGGTTACAATGTTTTATTCATACCTTATCAGTTATCAGTTATAATTTATCAACATTCTCACCGCACATGTGAAAATTTTGAAGTGACAACGATAAAATAGGTGTTAACTGTCAAGTGTTTTTGATTTTAATTTTTATCCTGGTGACTGGTACCTATAGTGGTATTTATAAAAATTGAATAGTGAATACTATACTGAAAGAAATTTAAAATAATACATTTGTACCTAAATACGTTAACCATTATTGTATTATTATGACTTCAAACAACATTACAAATATGAGTAAATCCAAAAAACTTAAAACTCTTCATCATTTTTTCATGCCAAAATTAAATTCTGGTAAGTTAATATTTAATACTTTAAAAAATGTAAAAATATCTTATTTTTAATATTTTATAAAACAATAAGTTATTTATCAGAAACAGTCTACCCATATAGATATGGTGTAATCTGTTTTGTTTTACTTAGGTTCGAGTTCAACTAATGAATTAATTCATAATTGTATTAAATAATTTAGGTGACAATGATCAAGGTGATGAAGTACCATCAGGTATTTATATACACAATTTTAAAATAACTTGGTTTGTGTTGGCTGTTTGTGTTTATATAATATGGAGTTTATAGATTCGTTGTATATTAATTGTATGTAATATGTATTTACACATTTAATTTATAACATATATTTATATTGATGGGTAGAAATAATTGTTATAAGAATAATTTATGTTTTCAATGTTTTATATGTTAATTGTTAGACTATTTGTGTTCAGTGTATGCAGTGACCCAAGCTACTTAAGTTATTAAGTAAAATTGCATACATATTATTTTAAATGTAATGTATATTATGTAAGTATATTTAATTGATGTATTATTAAATCCTAGATTACTTGTTAAATGTGTTTATGTTTATTATAGTTTAGTGATTAATTATTGTAATTAATTATTGTGGAACTTCCATTAATAAGGTTTTTCTCCTATCTTGAACTTAAGTACATTTATATGACCTAGTTGTTAAATTGTCTAAAAATCTTATTGTAATTAGTAAATTAATTGAATATGAACCTTACCTACCAGTTAATTATTTCCATGAACGATGAACAAGTATAGGAGGTAAAAATAGAGGTTTTCATATTTACAGCTTTCTTATTATTAATTATGTGTGCAAACTGTGTTTGTAAATTTGTAATAATTGTTCATTTAACTTGGTATTTTTGAAAGAGATATTGCATGATTGTGTTATAAATTATGTTTTTTTTTTTACTTATGAGGTACAATGGTATATTATGTGAATAAGTAATTTGGGTTGGTATACTAACATTAGTTCTAAGTTTTATTTTCAAAATAGTTTCAATTCAATATTATCCAATATCTTTATATTTTTTCTGATAGCTTCTGGTTCTGGATCTATTTCTAATGTTGATGTTGATGTTGATATTAATAAAGATATTTCTAAGATAACTGTGGAAGATGATAATTTTACCAAAAATTTAAATACAAATGAAGGACTTGGTATTGAATTTAATGAACCTGCAATAACAATAAAAAATAAGAAGAAAATTAAGTTAAATTTGGATTTAAATTTTGAAAAGATAGGCTCACAGGGAAGAAAAATGGTTAGATGTAAAGTTTGTTATCTTTATCCACAAACTGTTTTAATAAATTGCAAGCAAAAAAATCACATACCACCTATTTGCTCAGAATTAGGTACTTTGCCTAGAGGTTCAATTTTAGAAAGTCATTTACAATCTGATATTCATAAAGAATGTATTAAGGCTGATTTCATATCAAAATTATCAGTTTCTGATACTGATATTTCTGCTCCAATTAATAAATTGATATCAAACCAAAATAAAAAGGTAGCACAAAGAATAGGTGAATTTATGTGTACAATTTTTAATAACGCTAAGAGGGGAACTTTAAGTGCCTGGTCATGGCCATCCAGAGAAGTTGTTGATTTAAAGCGAAAGAAGTTGGACGTAAGTATTGAGTTTAAGGCATTAGAGATCCATGAAGGTGATTTACAGTATATAACTCCTACATACTATCGTGATTTTTTAAGTTGTATAGTGCAAGCAGATATTATCAACTTGAAAAATAAATTAAAGACTTGTTTAGCAATTTCTATAAGGTGTGATGGTTCAGTTGACCGAACGCAAATTGACAATATCCATGTTCTAGCTAAAGTAATACTGGAAAATGGAGAAGATGAATTAATCTTTATAGGTTTTGAAGAACCTAAATCTAAAGGTGCTTTAGGATACTTCGAAGCAGTCCAGACAGCTATTAATCAACTAATTGATTGGAAGGAAACTATGAATTTAGTCTCATCATTTGTAACAGATGGAGCCAGTGTAAATACAGGTCAAAAAAAAGGTCTTTGGACTTTAATAGAAAATGAAAGAAAAGCGGATGAAATTAAAGTTCCTATTATGAAAATTTGGTGTGCTGTTCATCGCTCTGCATTAGCTTGGGAAAAACTAACCCAACAAGTTTCTGAAGTTTCTAAAATAATAGAAACTTGTTCATCAATTTCCACATATTTCCACCAGTCTGGTGTGAGAACGAAAGAATTGAAAATAATTGCTGAAAAGGAAAATATTAAGTATGTACAACTTCCAAAATACTTTGATGTACGCTGGACCGAGTTCACATACAGCCTGCTAGTTGGAATATTGAAAAATTGGAGAGTACTTGTCAAATATTTTATGTTCAACCTTCAAAATACTATAAAAGATTCTAAAGCTGTTGGTTTTTACAAAATTCTCACCGACATAAACAAATTGAAGTTATTGTGTTTTCTTGCAGATCTAGGCTATTTGTACACAAGGTTTCAAAAACAAATTCAAAGTGATGAATTATTAATATTTGATATCGAAGCTAGAAAAGATGGTTTAAAGAAAAATATAGAACAGTTAATTAACTCTCCGCTGATTGGTGGTTGGGAATATATTTTAACTCAAGAAATTGTGACTGAATATGAACCAAGTACAGATAACACTAAGATAAAACTCAAAGAAATCGAATTACATGACAAAATATCTTTGGGAAGAACAAAAAGTAGTAGAAATTTGTATGTATCTGAAGATCGTACATTTTCATCAGTACGCAACGATTCAATCGAACATATTATGTCATACCTTGATCTACGTTTGGATGTATCTGAATGGAATGATTTAAAACCATTAGCCTGTTTAAACGAATCAATTTCCGATGAAGATTTAAAAATATGCCATGATAAAATTTGTCCAGATTTTGAACTTCTCGATTTTGTTACATCATATAAAGAAGCATGCTGTATCCCACAGTTGAGAAATAAAAAGATTTCTAAAGAAGTATTAAAAGCGCTCTTAAATAATTATGAAGGATGGAAACCTTTGGTTATTTCTGTGGTATGATTTCGTTTCACTTAAATTGTTTTAAAAGTTATGCCCTTTATTAAACTGTATTTTTTTTTTATTTTTTAGGCACGCATCCTGGCTGCTAAACCACATTCAGCTGATGTTGAGAGATTAATATCATATTACAATGTCTTGAAAACTTGTGGACGGTCATCCTTATTGCCAGAAACTATAAAAAATTCTCTTTACATAAAATTAAATATGTGTAATGTTTCAAAGTTTGATCCTCATCCAGCTGTCATAAAATGGCTGTCTGATAAAAAAAGACATAATAAAGTTCATCCACTTGCAAAACAACAAGAGTGGTATGGAGGTGTTTTTGAGGAAGCCAGATTAAGCAAAACAGCTGATGAAGACTTAGCTATTAAGGATATATGCATACAATTTTAAACTATATATCCCATGATTAATAAAAAAAAGAATTATTAAAAAAAAATAGTTGTCATTGTATTTATTATTTAATTGTATAATCATGGAAGTTTGGGGAAGGGGGGTGTGGGGGGCTTTGCCCCCCACGGTTTCGTATCGTATCATGGTACATTAAAAAATGTGTAGTACGAAATTTTATGAAAAATAGGGGCTGGTTTATAACAGTCGATTTTAACTTTGATTAAGCCTAATAAAGATTCGTATATACTACATATGGGTATATACGTATATAATTATATTGTGTATCATCAATACAATTGTCACTGATTATTATGATTAAACACATTGAGATAGACAGACACACGAATATACTAAATACTCGTATCAATAAGATTATATTTTTAGTAGTTTTTCCGTACGCCGAATAGTGTCTATTATGTGTTTTATAGTTTAGCAAGTTTTAATTTTTAACATGTCTGAAAAAGCGACGTTCATTGAAAGTTCTCGAGGAAAACCTTTGGTAATTCGTGATAGTTACAAGTATTTCTTAGCATATAAGTTAAAATCTGAATTATCACGTTGTCGATGTTGTTTAACGACTTGTCAAGCAGTTATATACACTGATAAAAATGAAAAAATAGTAGCCGATGAGTTACACAAAA
>NW_026083351.1:0-47109 GCF_020184175.1 Aphis gossypii
TTCGTAACCTTAAATTTAATATGTATTATATCCAAAAAATTTACCATTTATTCCATTTTTTCTGAATATATCCAAGATTTCTTGAATTTATAACCTTAAAATGTATTATATCTAAAAATATCACCATAAATTCCATATTATCTGGAATTTTCCAAGAATCCTTGAATTTATAACCTCAAATATGTATTATTGCCATTATAATCTTCGTAAAATTCAATATTTTCTAGATTTTTCAATGATTCCTTGCATTTATAACCTCAATATGTATTATTTCTATTATAATCTTCTTAAAATTCTATATTTTTCTAGATTTTTCTATGATTCCTTGCATTTATAACCTCAAATATGTATTATTTCCATTAGAATCTTTGTAGAATTCAATATTTTTCTAGATTTTTCCAAGATTCCTTGCATTTATAACCTCAAATATGTATTATTTCCATTAGAATCTTCGTAAAATTCAATATTTTTCTAGATTTTTCAAAGATTCCTTACATTTATCACCTAAAATATGTATTATATCCAATATAATCAAGATTCATTCCATTTTTTCCTTGACTTTTCCAAGATTCCTTGAATTTATAACCTAAAATATATAATATTTCCATTAGAATCTTCGTAAAATACCATATTTTTCTAGATTTTTCAAAGTTTTTGCATTTATATCCTCAAATATGTATTATTTCCTTTAGAATCTGTGTAGAATTCAATATTTTTCTAGATTTTTCCAAGATTCCTTGCATTTATAACCTAAATATGTATTATATCCAAAAAATTCACCATGAATTCCATAATTTTCTGGAATTTCCAAGAATCCTTGAATTTTTATACATCAAATATGTATTATTTCATTATAATCTTCGTAAATTCAATATTTTCTAGATTTTTTAATGATTCCTTGCATTTATAACCTCAAATATGTATTATTTCCATTAGAATCTTCGTAAAATTCAATATTTTTCTAGATTTTTCATATATTCCTTACATTTATCACCTAAAATAAGTATTATATCAAAAAATATCACCATTTATTCTATTTTTCTCTGTAATTTTCCAAGATTCCTTGAATTTATAACCTTATATGTATTATATTCAAAAAGTTCACAATTTATTCCATTTTTCTTGGATATTTCCAAGATTCTTGCATTAAAACCTTAAATATGTATTATATCCAAAATATCACCATTAATTCATTATTTTCTGGAATTTTCAAAGAATCCTTGAATTTATAACCTCAAATATGTATTATTGCATATAATCTTCGTATAATTCAATATTTTTCTAGATTTTTCAATGATTCCTTGCATTTATAACCTCAAAATGTGTATTTCTATTATAATCTTCTTTAAATTCAATATTTTTCTAGATTTTTCTATGATTCCTTGCATTTATAACCTCAAATATGTATTATTTCCATAGAATCTTCGTAAAATTCAATATTTTTCTAGATTTTTCAAACGATTCCTTACATTTATCATTTAAAATAAGTATTATATCAATATAATCAAGATTCATTCCATTTTTTCTTGACTTTTCCAAGATTCTTGAATTTATAACCTTAAATATGTATTATTTTCAAAAATCACCATTAATTCCATTATTTCTGGAATTTTCCAAGAATCCTGAATTTATAACATCAAATATGTATTATTCCATTATAATCTTCTTTAAATTCAATATTTTTCTAGATTTTTCTATGATTCCTTGCATTTATAACCTCAAATATGTATTATTTCCATTAGAATCTTCGTAAAATTCAATATTTTTCTAGATTTTTCAAAGATTCCTTACATTTATCATTTAAAATAAGTATTATATCCAATATAATCAAGATTCATTCCATTTTTTCCTGACTTTTCAAGATTCCTTGAATTTATAACCTTAAATATGTATTTTATATAAAAAATATCACCATTTTTCTATTTCTCTGGAATTTTCCAAGATTCCTTGAATTTATAACCTTAAATATGTATTATATCAAAAAGTTCACAATTTATTCCCATTTTCTCTGGATATTTCCAAGATTCCTTGCATTTAAACCTTAAATATGTATTATATCCAAAAATATCACCATTAATTCCATTATTTTCTGGAATTTTCCAAGAATCCTTGCATTTATAACCTCAAATATGTATTATTTCTATTATAATCTTCTTTAAATTCAATATTTTTTTCTAGATTTTTCTATGATTCCTTGCATTTATAACCTCAAATAGGTATTATTTCTATTATAATCTTCTTAAAATTCTATATTTTTCTAGATTTTTCTATGATTCCTTGCATTTATAACCTCAAATATGTATTATATCCAATATAATCAAGATTCATTCCATTTTTTCCTTGACTTTTCCAAGATTTCTTGACTTTATAACCTTCAATATGTATTATATCAAAAAATATCACCATTTATTCCATTTTTCTCTGGAATTTTCCAAGAATCCTTGAATTTATAACATCAAATATGTATTATTTCCATTATAATATTCTTTTAATTCCATATTTTTTTCTAGATTTCAAGATTCTTTTTTTGCATTTATAACCTCAAATATGTATTATATCCAAAAAATTCCATTAATTCCATTTTTCTGGAATTTCCAAGATTCCTTGAATTTATAACACTCAAATATGTATTATATTCCATTATAATCTTCGTAAAATTCAATTTTTCTAGATTTTTCAAAGATTCCTTACATTTATCACCTAAATAAGTATTATATCCAATATAATCAAGATTCATTCCATTTTTTCCTTGACTTTTCCAAGATTCCTTGAATTTATAACCTTAAATATGTATTATATCCAAAAAATTCACCATTTATTCCATTTTTCTCTGGACTTTTCCAAGATTCCTTGAATTTATAACCTCAATGATGTATTATATCCAAAAATATCACCATTAATTCCCTTATTTTCTGGAATTTTCCAAAATTCCTTGAATTTATAACCTCAAATATGTATTATTTCCATTAGAATCTTCGTAAAATTCAATATTTTTCTAGATTTTTCAAAGATTCCTTGCATTTATAACCTCAAATATGTATTATTTCCATTAGAATCTTCGTAAAATTCAATATTTTTCTATATTTTTCAATGATTCCTTACATTTATCACCTAAAATAAGTATTATATCCAATATAATCAAGATTCATTCCATTTTTTCCTTGACTTTTCCAAGATTCCTTGAATTTATAACCTTAAATATGTATTATATTCAAAAAGTTCACAATTTATTCCATTTTTCTCTGGATATTTCCAAGATTCCTTGCATTAAAAACCTTAAATATGTATTATATCCAAAAATATCACCATTAATTCCATTATTTTCTGGAATTTTCCAAGAATCCTTGAATTTATAACCTCAAATATGTATTATTGCCAGTATAATCTTCGTATAATTCATTATTTTCTAGATTTTTCAATGATTCCTTGCATTTATAACCTCAAATATGTATTATTTCTATTATAATCTTCTTAAATTCAATATTTTTCTAGATTTTTCTATGATTCCTTGCATTTATAACCTCAAATATGTATTATTTCCATTTAGAATCTTCGTAAAATTCAATATTTTTCTAGATTTTTCAATGATTCCTTACATTATCACCTAAAATAAGTATTATATCCAATATAATCAAGATCATTTTTTTCATTTTTCCTTGACTTTCCAAGATTCCTTGAATTTATAACCTCAAATATGTATTATTGCCATTATAATCTTCGTAAAATACCATATTTTTCTAGATTTTTCAAAGATTATTTCATTTATTTCCTTAAATATGTATTATTTCCATTAGAATCTTTGTAGAATTCTATATTTTTCTAGATTTTCCAAGATTCCTGCATTATAACCTTAAATATGTATTATATCCAAAAAATTCACCATTAATTCCATAATTTCTGGAATTTCCAAGAATCTTGAATTTATAACGTCAAATATGTATTATTTCATTATAATCTTCGTAAAATTCAATATTTTTCTAGATTTTTCAATGATTCCTTGCATTTATAACCTCAAATATGTATTATTTCCATTAGAATCTTCGTAAAATTCAATATTTCTAGATTTTTCAAAGATTCCTTACATTTATCATTTAAAATAAGTATTATATCCAATATAATCAAGATTCATTCCATTTTTTCTTGACTTTTCCAAGATTCCTTGAATTTATAACTTAAAATATGTATTATTTCCATTAGAATCTTCGTAAAATTCATATTTATCTAGATTTTTCCAAGATCCTTGCATTCGTAACTAAATTTAATATGTATTATATCCAAAAAAATTACCATTTATTCATTTTTTTCTGAATATATCCAAGATTCTTGAATTTATAACCTTAAATATGTATTATATCTAAAAATATCACCATAAATTCCATTATTTATCTGGATTTTCCAAGAATCCTTGAATTTATAACCTCAAATATGTATTATTGCCATTATAATCTTCGAAATTCAATATTTTTCTAGATTTTTCAATGATTCCTTGCATTTATAACCTCAAATATGTATTATTTCTATTATAATCTTCTTAAAATTCTATATTTTTCTAGATTTTCTATGATTCCTTGCATTTATAACCTCAAATATGTATTATTTCCATTAGAATCTTTGTAGAATTCAATATTTTCTAGATTTTTCAAGATTCCTTGCATTTATAACCTCAAATATGTATTATTTCCATTAGAATCTTCGTAAAATTCAATATTTTTCTAGATTTTCAAAGATTCCTTACATTTATCACCTAAAATAAGTATTATATCCAATATAATCAAGATTCATTCCATTTTTTCCTTGACTTTTCCAAGATTCCTTGAATTTATACCTAAAATATATAATATTTCATTAGATCTTCGTAAAATACCATATTTTTCTAGATTTTTCAAAGATTATTTGCATTTATATCCTTCAAATATGTATTATTTCCTTTAGATCTTTGTAGAATTCAATATTTTTCTAGATTTTTCCAAGATTCCTTGCATTTATAACCTTAAATATGTATTATATCCAAAAAATTCACCATGAATTCCATAATTTTCTGGAATTTTCCAAGAATCCTTGAATTTATAACATCAATATGTATTATTTCCATTATAATCTTCGTAAATTCAATATTTTTCTAGATTTTTAATGATTCTTGCATTTATAACCTCAAATAGTATTATTTCCATTAGAATCTTCGTAAAATTCAATATTTTTCTAGATTTTTATATATTCTTACATTTACCTAAATCTAAAATAAGTATTATATCAAAAAATATCACCATTTATTCTATTTTTCTCTGTAATTTCCAAGATTCCTTGAATTTATAACCTTAAATATGTATATATTCAAAAAGTTCACAATTTATTCCATTTTTTCTGGATTTTCCAAGATTCCTTGCATTAAAAACCTTAAATATGTATTATATCCAAAAATATCACCATTAATTCCATTATTTTCTGGAATTTCCAAGAATCCTGAATTTATAACCTCAAATATGTATTATTGCCAGTATAATCTTCGTATAATTCAATATTTTTCTAGATTTTTCAATGATTCCTTGCATTTATAACCTCAAATATGTATTATTTCTATTATAATCTTCTTTAAATTCAATATTTTTTTCTAGATTTTTCTATGATTCCTTGCATTTATAACCTCAAATATGTATTATTTCCATTAGAATCTTCGTAAAATTCAATATTTTTCTAGATTTTTCAACGATTCCTTACATTTATCATTTAAAATAAGTATTATATCCAATATAATCAAGATTCATTCCATTTTTTCCTTGACTTTTCCAAGATTCCTTGAATTTATAACCTTAAATATGTATTATTTTCAAAATATCACCATTAATTCCATTATTTTCTGGAATTTTCCAAGAATCCTTGAATTTATAACATCAAATATGTATTATTTCCATTATAATCTTCTTTAAATTCAATATTTTTTCTAGATTTTTCTATGATTCCTTGCATTTATAACCTCAAATATGTATTATTTCCATTAGAATCTTCGTAAAATTCAATATTTTTCTAGATTTTTCAAAGATTCTTACATTTATCATTTAAAATAAGTATTATATCCAATATAATCAAGATTCATTCCATTTTTTCCTTGACTTTTCCAAGATTCCTTGAATTTATAACCTTAAATATGTATTATATCAAAAATATCACCATTTATTCTATTTTTCTCTGGAATTTTCCAAGATTCCTTGAATTTATAACCTTAAATATGTATTATATTCAAAAAGTTCACAATTTATTCCATTTTTCTCTGGATATTTCCAAGATTCCTTGCATTAAAAACCTTAAATATGTATTATATCCAAAAATATCACCATTAATTCCATTATTTTCTGGAATTTTCCAAGAATCCTTGAATTTATAACCTCAAATATGTATTATTGCCAGTATAATCTTCGTATAATTCAATATTTTTCTAGATTTTTCAATGATTCCTTGCATTTATAACCTCAAATATGTATTATTTCTATTATAATCTTCTTAAAATTCAATATTTTTCTAGATTTTTCAATGATTCCTTGCATTTATAACCTCAAATATGTATTATTTCCATTAGAATCTTCGTAAAATTCAATATTTATCTAGATTTTTCCAAGATTCCTTGCATTCGTAACCTTAAATTTAATATGTATTATATCCAAAAAATTTACCATTTATTCCATTTTTTTCTGAATATATCCAAGATTTCTTGAATTTATAACCTTAAATATGTATTATATCTAAAAATATCACCATAAATTCCATTATTATCTGGAATTTTCCAAGAATCCTTGAATTTATAACCTCAAATATGTATTATTGCCATTATAATCTTCGTAAAATTCAATATTTTTCTAGATTTTTCAATGATTCCTTGCATTTATAACCTCAAATATGTATTATTTCTATTATAATCTTCTTAAAATTCTATATTTTTCTAGATTTTTCTATGATTCCTTGCATTTATAACCTCAAATATGTATTATTTCCATTAGAATCTTTGTAGAATTCAATATTTTTCTAGATTTTTCCAAGATTCCTTGCATTTATAACCTCAATATGTATTATTTCCATTAGAATCTTCGTAAAATTCAATATTTTTCTAGATTTTTCAAAGATTCCTTACATTATCACCTAAAATAAGTATTATATCCAATATAATCAAGATTCATTCCATTTTTTTCCTTGACTTTTCCAAGATTCCTTGAATTTATAACCTAAAATATATAATATTTCCATTAGAATCTTCGTAAAATACCATATTTTTCTAGATTTTTCAAAGATTATTTGCATTTATATCCTCAAATATGTATTTTTCCTTTAGAATCTTTGTAGAAGAATTCAATATTTTTCTAGATTTTTCCAAGATTCCTTGCATTTATAACCTTAAATATGTATTATATCCAAAAATTCACCATGAATTCCATAATTTTCTGGAATTTTCCAAGAATCCTTGAATTTATACATCAAATATGTATTATTTCCATTAATCTTCGTAAATTCAATATTTTTCTAGATTTTTTAATGATTCCTTGCATTTAAACCTCAAATATGTATTATTTCCATTAGAATCTTCGTAAAATTCAATATTTTTTTAGATTTTTCATATATTCCTTACATTATCACCTAAAATAAGTATTATATCAAAAAATATCACCATTTATTCTATTTTTCTCTGGATATTTCCAAGATTCCTTGCATTAAAAACCTTAAATATGTATTATATCCAAAATATCACCATTAATTCCATTATTTTCTGGAATTTTCCAAGAATCCTTGATTTTATAACCTCAATATGTATTATTGCCAGTATAATCTTCGTATAATTCAATATTTTTCTAGATTTTTCAATGATTCCTTGCATTTATAACCTTAAAATGTATTATTTTCAAAAATATCACCATTAATTCCATTATTTTCCTGGAATTTTCAAGAATCCTTGAATTTATAAAACATCAAATATGTATTATTTCCATTATAATCTTCGTAAAATTCAATATTTTTCTAGATTTTTCCAAGATTCCTTGCATTTATAACCTTAAATATGTATTATATCCAAAAATTCACCATTTATTCCATTTTTTTCTGAAATTATCCAAGAATCCTTGAATTTATAACATCAATATGTATTATTTCCATTATAATCTTCGTAAAATTCAATATTTTTCTAGATTTTTCCCAGATTCCTTGCATTTATAACCTTAAATATGTATTATATCCAAAAATTTACCATTTATTCCATTTTTTTCTGAATATATCCAAGATTCTTGAATTTATAACTTAAATATGTATTATCTTAAAAATATCATCATAAATTCCCTTATTATCTGGAATTTTAAGATTCCTTGAATTATAACCTCAAATATGTATTATATCCAAAATATCACCATTAATTCCATTATTTTCTGGAATTTTCCAAGAATCCTTGAATTTATAACCTCAAATATGTATTATTGCCATTATAATCTTCGTATAATTCAATATTTTTCTAGATTTTTCAATGATTCCTTGCATTTATAACCTCAAATATGTATTATTTCTATTATAATCTTCTTAAAATTCAATATTTTTCTAGATTTTTCTATGATTCCTTGCATTTATAACCTCAAATATGTATTATTTCCATTAGAATCTTCGTAAAATTCAATATTTTTCTAGATTTTTCAATGATTCCTTACATTTATCACCTAAAATAAGTATTATATCCAATATAATCAAGATTCATTCCATTTTTTCCTTGACTTTTCCAAGATTCCTTGAATTTATAACCTTAAATATGTATTATATCCAAAAAATTCACCATTTATTCCATTTTTCTCTGGACTTTTCCAAGATTCTTGAATTTATAACCTCAAAGATGTATTATATCCAAAAATATCACCATTAATTCCATTATTATCTGGAATTTTCCAAGATTCCTTGCATTTATAACCCCAAATATGTATTATTTCCATTAGAATCTTCGTAAAATTCAATATTTTTCTAGATTTTTCAATGATTCCTTACAATTATCACCTAAAATAAGTATTATATCCAATAAAATCTATATTTATTCAATTTTTCTAAAATTATCTTAAAATACCCTTATTTGAAACCTCAAATATGTATAATTTCCAATAGAATATTCATAAATTCCCTTATTTTCTGGAATTTTCCAAAATTCCTTGAATTTATAACCTCAAATATGTATTATTTCCATTAGAATCTTCGTAAAATTCAATATTTTTCTAGATTTTTCAAAGATTCCTTGCATTTATACCCCAAATATGTATTATTTCCATTAGAATCTTCGTAAAATTCAATATTTTTCTAGATTTTTCAATGATTCCTTACATTTATCACCTAAAATAAGTATTATATCCAATATAATCAAGATTCATTCCATTTTTTCCTTGACTTTTCCAAGATTCCTTGAATTTATAACCTCAAATATGTATTATTTCCATTATAATCTTCGTAAAATTCAATATTTTTCTAGATTTTTCAATGATTCCTTGCATTTATAACCTCAAATATGTATTATTTCCATTAGAATCTTCGTAAAATTCAATATTTTTCTAGATTTTTCAATGATTCCTTACATTTATCACCTAAAATAAGTATTATATCCAATATAATCAAGATTCATTCCATTTTTTCCTTGACTTTTCCAAGATTCCTTGAATTTATAACCTCAAATATGTATTATTTCCATTAGAATCTTCGTAAAATTCAATATTTTTCTAGATTTTTCCAAAGATTATTGCATTTATATCCTTAAATATGTATTATTTCCATTAGAATCGTTGTAGAATTCTATATTTTTCTAGATTTTTCCAAGATTTCTTGCATTTATAACCTTAAATATGTATTATATCCAAAAAATTCACCATTAATTCCATAATTTTCTGGAATTTTCCAAGAATCCTTGAATTTATAACGTCAAATATGTATTACTTTCATTATAATCTTCGTAAAATTCAATATTTTTCTAGATTTTTCAATGATTCCTTGCATTTATAACCTCAAATATGTATTATTTCCATTAGAATCTTCGTAAAATTCAATATTTTTCTAGATTTTTCAAAGATTCCTTACATTTATCATTTAAAATAAGTATTATATCCAATATAATCAAGATTCATTCCATTTTTTCCTTGACTTTTCCAAGATTCCTTGAATTTATAACTTAAAATATGTATTATTTCCATTAGAATCTTCGTAAAATTCAATATTTATCTAGATTTTTCCAAGATTCCTTGCATTCGTAACCTTAAATTTAATATGTATTATATCCAAAAAATTTACCATTTATTCCATTTTTTTCTGAATATATCCAAGATTTCTTGAATTTATAACCTTAAATATGTATTATATCTAAAAATATCACCATAAATTCCATTATTTTCTGGAATTTTCCAAGAATCCTTGAATTTATAACCTCAAATATGTATTATTGCCATTATAATCTTCGTAAAATTCAATATTTTTCTAGATTTTTCAATGATTCCTTGCATTTATAACCTCAAATATGTATTATTTCTATTATAATCTTCTTAAAATTCTATATTTTTCTAGATTTTTCTATGATTCCTTGCATTTATAACCTCAAATATGTATTATTTCCATTAGAATCTTTGTAGAATTCAATATTTTTCTAGATTTTTCCAAGATTCCTTGCATTTATAACCTCAAATATGTATTATTTCCATTAGAATCTTCGTAAAATTCAATATTTTTCTAGATTTTTCAATGATTCCTTGCATTTATAACCTCAAATATGTATTATTTCCAATATAATCAAGATTCATTCCATTTTTTCCTTGACTTTTCCAAGATTCCTTGAATTTATAACCTAAAAATATAATATTTCCATTAGAATCTTCGTAAAATACCATATTTTTCTAGATTTTTCAAAGATTATTTGCATTTATATCCTCAAATATGTATTATTCTTTAGAATCTTTGTAGAATTCAATATTTTTCTAGATTTTTCAAGATTCCTTGCATTTATAACCTTAAATATGTATTATATCCAAAAAATTCACCATGAATTCCATAATTTTCTGGAATTTTCCAAGAATCCTTGAATTTATAACATCAAATATGTATTATTTCCATTATAATCTTCGTAAAATTCAATATTTTTCTAGATTTTTTAATGATTCCTTGCATTTATAACCTCAAATATGTATTATTTCCATTAGAATCTTCGTAAAATTCAATATTTTTCTAGATTTTTCATATATTCCTTACATTTATCACCTAAAATAAGTATTATATCAAAAAATATCACCATTTATTCTATTTTTCTCTGTAATTTTCCAAGATTCCTTGAATTTATAACCTTAAATATGTATTATATTCAAAAAGTTCACAATTTATTCCATTTTTCTCTGGATATTTCCAAGATTCCTTGCATTAAAAACCTTAAATATGTATTATATCCAAAAATATCACCATTAATTCCATTATTTTCTGGAATTTTCCAAGAATCCTTGAATTTATAACCTCAAATATGTATTATTGCCAGTATAATCTTCGTATAATTCAATATTTTTCTAGATTTTTCAATGATTCCTTGCATTTATAACCTCAAATATGTATTATTTCTATTATAATCTTCTTTAAATTCAATATTTTTTTCTAGATTTTTCTATGATTCCTTGCATTTATAACCTCAAATATGTATTATTTCCATTAGAATCTTCGTAAAATTCAATATTTTTCTAGATTTTTCAACGATTCCTTACATTTATCATTTAAAATAAGTATTATATCCAATATAATCAAGATTCATTCCATTTTTTCCTTGACTTTTCCAAGATTCCTTGAATTTATAACCTTAAATATGTATTATTTTCAAAAATATCACCATTAATTCCATTATTTTCTGGAATTTTCCAAGAATCCTTGAATTTATAACATCAAATATGTATTATTTCCATTATAATCTTCTTTAAATTCAATATTTTTTTCTAGATTTTTCTATGATTCCTTGCATTTATAACCTCAAATATGTATTATTTCCATTAGAATCTTCGTAAAATTCAATATTTTTCTAGATTTTTCAAAGATTCCTTACATTTATCATTTAAAATAAGTATTATATCCAATATAATCAAGATTCATTCCATTTTTTCCTTGACTTTTCCAAGATTCCTTGAATTTATAACCTTAAATATGTATTATATCAAAAAATATCACCATTTATTCTATTTTTCTCTGGAATTTTCCAAGATTCCTTGAATTTATAACCTTAAATATGTATTATATTCAAAAAGTTCACAATTTATTCCATTTTTCTCTGGATATTTCCAAGATTCCTTGCATTAAAAACCTTAAATATGTATTATATCCAAAAATATCACCATTAATTCCATTATTTTCTGGAATTTTCCAAGAATCCTTGAATTTATAACCTCAAATATGTATTATTGCCAGTATAATCTTCGTATAATTCAATATTTTTCTAGATTTTTCAATGATTCCTTGCATTTATAACCTCAAATATGTATTATTTCTATTATAATCTTCTTAAAATTCAATATTTTTCTAGATTTTTCTATGATTCCTTGCATTTATAACCTCAAATATGTATTATTTCCATTAGAATCTTCGTAAAATTCAATATTTATCTAGATTTTTCCAAGATTCCTTGCATTCGTAACCTTAAATTTAATATGTATTATATCCAAAAAATTTACCATTTATTCCATTTTTTTCTGAATATATCCAAGATTTCTTGAATTTATAACCTTAAATATGTATTATATCTAAAAATATCACCATAAATTCCATTATTATCTGGAATTTTCCAAGAATCCTTGAATTTATAACCTCAAATATGTATTATTGCCATTATAATCTTCGTAAAATTCAATATTTTTCTAGATTTTTCAATGATTCCTTGCATTTATAACCTCAAATATGTATTATTCCATTATAATCTTCTTTAAATTCAATATTTTTCTAGATTTTTCTATGATTCCTTGCATTTATAACCTCAAATATGTATTATTTCCATTAGAATCTTTGTAGAATTCAATATTTTTCTAGATTTTTCCAAGATTCCTTGCATTTATAACCTCAAATATGTATTATTTCCATTAGAATCTTCGTAAAATTCAATATTTTTCTAGATTTTTCAAAGATTCCTTACATTTATCACCTAAAATAAGTATTATATCCAATATAATCAAGATTCATTCCATTTTTTCCTTGACTTTTCCAAGATTCCTTGAATTTATAACCTAAAATATATAATATTTCCATTAGAATCTTCGTAAAATACCATATTTTTCTAGATTTTTCAAAGATTATTTGCATTTATATCCTCAAATATGTATTATTTCCTTTAGAATCTTTGTAGAATTCAATATTTTTCTAGATTTTTCCAAGATTCCTTGCATTTATAACCTTAAATATGTATTATATCCAAAAAATTCACCATGAATTCCATAATTTTCTGGAATTTTCCAAGAATCCTTGAATTTATAACATCAAATATGTATTATTTCCATTATAATCTTCGTAAAATTCAATATTTTTCTAGATTTTTTAATGATTCCTTGCATTTATAACCTCAAATATGTATTATTTCCATTAGAATCTTCGTAAAATTCAATATTTTTTTAGATTTTTCATATATTCCTTACATTTATCACCTAAAATAAGTATTATATCAAAAAATATCACCATTTATTCTATTTTTCTCTGGATATTTCCAAGATTCCTTGCATTAAAAACCTTAAATATGTATTATATCCAAAAATATCACCATTAATTCCATTATTTTCTGGAATTTTCCAAGAATCCTTGATTTTATAACCTCAAATATGTATTATTGCCAGTATAATCTTCGTATAATTCAATATTTTTCTAGATTTTTCAATGATTCCTTGCATTTATAACCTTAAATATGTATTATTTTCAAAAATATCACCATTAATTCCATTATTTTCTGGAATTTTCCAAGAATCCTTGAATTTATAACATCAAATATGTATTATTTCCATTATAATCTTCGTAAAATTCAATATTTTTCTAGATTTTTCCAAGATTCCTTGCATTTATAACCTTAAATATGTATTATATCCAAAAAATTCACCATTTATTCCATTTTTTTCTGAAATTATCCAAGAATCCTTGAATTTATAACATCAAATATGTATTATTTCCATTAAAATCTTCGTAAAATTCAATATTTTTCTAGATTTTTCAAAGATTCCTTGCATTTATAACCTAAATATGTATTATATCCAAAAAATTTACCATTTATTCCATTTTTTTCTGAAATTATCCAAGAATCCTTGAATTTATAACATCAAATATGTATTATTTCCATTATAATCTTCGTAAAATTCAATATTTTTCTAGATTTTTCCAAGATTCCTTGCATTTATAACCTTAAATATGTATTATATCCAAAAAATTTACCATTTATTCCATTTTTTTCTGAATATATCCAAGATTTCTTGAATTTATAACCTTAAATATGTATTATATCTAAAAATATCATCATAAATTCCCTTATTATCTGGAATTTTTAAGATTCCTTGAATTTATAACCTCAAATATGTATTATATCCAAAAAATTCACCATTAATTCCATTATTTTCTGGAATTTTCCAAGAATCCTTGAATTTATAACCTCAAATATGTATTATTGCCATTATAATCTTCGTATAATTCAATATTTTTCTAGATTTTTCAATGATTCCTTGCATTTATAACCTCAAATATGTATTATTTCTATTATAATCTTCTTAAAATTCTATATTTTTCTAGATTTTTCTATGATTCCTTGCATTTATAACCTCAAATATTTATTATTTCCATTAGAATCTTCGTAAAATTCAATATTTTTCTAGATTTTTCAATGATTCCTTACATTTATCACCTAAAATAAGTATTATATCCAATATAATCAACATTCATTCCATTTTTTCCTTGACTTTTCCAAGATTCCTTGAATTTATAACCTTAAATATGTATTATATCCAAAAAATTCACCATTTATTCCATTTTTCTCTGGACTTTTCCAAGATTCTTGAATTATAACCTCAAAGATGTATTATATCCAAAAATATCACCATTAATTCCATTATTATCTGGAATTTTCCAAGATTCCTTGCATTTATAACCCCAAATATGTATTATTTCCATTAGAATCTTCGTAAAATTCAATATTTTTCTAGATTTTTCAATGATTCCTTACAATTATCACCTAAAATAAGTATTATATCCAATAAAATCTATATTTATTCAATTTTTCTAAAATTATCTTAAAATACCCTTATTTGAAACCTCAAATATGTATAATTTCCAATAGAATATTCATAAATTCCCTTATTTTCTGGAATTTTCCAAAATTCCTTGAATTTATAACCTCAAATATGTATTATTTCCATTAGAATCTTCGTAAAATTCAATATTTTTCTAGATTTTTCAAAGATTCCTTGCATTTATAACCTCAAATATGTATTATTTCCATTAGAATCTTCGTAAAATTCAATATTTTTCTATATTTTTCAAAGATTCCTTACATTTATCACCTAAAATAAGTATTATATCCAATATAATCAAGATTCATTCCATTTTTTCCTTGACTTTTCCAAGATTCCTTGAATTTATAACCTCAAATATGTATTATTGCCATTATAATCTTCGTATAATTCAATATTTTTCTAGATTTTTCAATGATTCCTTGCATTTATAACCTCAAATATGTATTATTTCCATTAGAATCTTCGTAAAATTCAATATTTTTCTAGATTTTTCAATGATTCCTTACATTTATCACCTAAAATAAGTATTATATCCAATATAATCAAGATTCATTCCATTTTTTCCTTGACTTTTCCAAGATTCCTTGAATTTATAACCTTAAATATGTATTATATCCAAAAAATTCACCATTTATTCCATTTTTCTCTGGACTTTTCCAAGATTCCTTGAATTTATAACCTCAAAGATGTATTATATCCAAAAATATCACCATTAATTCCATTATTATCTGGAATTTTCCAAGATTCCTTGCATTTATAACCCCAAATATGTATTATTTCCATTAGAATCTTCGTAAAATTCAATATTTTTCTAGATTTTTCAAAGATTCCTTACAATTATCACCTAAAATAAGTATTATATCCAATAAAATCTATATTTATTCAATTTTTCTAAAATTATCTTAAAATACCCTTATTTGAAACCTCAAATATGTATAATTTCCAATAGAATATTCATAAATTCCCTTATTTTCTGGAATTTTCCAAAATTCCTTGAATTTATAACCTCAAATATGTATTATTTCCATTAGAATCTTCGAAAATTCAATATTTTTCTAGATTTTTCAAAGATTCCTTGCATTTATAACCTCAAATATGTATTATTTTCCATTAGAATCTTCGTAAAATTCATATTTTTTCTATATTTTTCAAAGATTCCTTACATTTATCACCTAAAATAAGTATTATATCCAATATAATCAAGATTCATTCCATTTTTTCCTTGACTTTTCCAAGATTCCTTGAATTTATAACCTTAAATATGTATTATATCAAAAAATATCACCATTTATTCTATTTTTCTCTTGAATTTTCCAAGATTCCTTGAATTTATAACCTTAAATATGTATTATATTCAAAAAGTTCACAATTTATTCCATTTTTCTCTGGATATTTCCAAGATTCCTTGCATTAAAAACCTTAAATATGTATTATATCCAAAAATATCACCATTAATTCCATTATTTTCTGGAATTTTCCAAGAATCCTTTAATTTATAACCTCAAATATGTATTATTGCCAGTATAATCTTCGTATAATTCAATATTTTTCTAGATTTTTCAATGATTCCTTGCATTTATAACCTCAAATATGTATTATTTCTATTATAATCTTCTTAAAATTCAATATTTTTCTAGATTTTTCTATGATTCCTTGCATTTATAACCTCAAATATGTATTATTTCCATTAGAATCTTCGTAAAATTCAATATTTTTCTAGATTTTTCAATGATTCCTTACATTTATCACCTAAAATAAGTATTATATCCAATATAATCAAGATTCATTCCATTTTTTCCTTGACTTTTCCAAGATTCCTTGAATTTATAACCTCAAATATGTATTATTGCCATTATAATCTTCGTAAAATACCATATTTTTCTAGATTTTTCAAAGATTATTTGCATTTATATCCTTAAATATGTATTATTTCCATTAGAATCTTTGTAGAATTCTATATTTTTCTAGATTTTTCCAAGATTCCTTGCATTTATAACCTTAAATATGTATTATATCCAAAAAATTCACCATTAATTCCATAATTTTCTGGAATTTTCCAAGAATCCTTGAATTTATAACGTCAAATATGTATTACTTTCATTATAATCTTCGTAAAATTCAATATTTTTCTAGATTTTTCAATGATTCCTTGCATTTATAACCTCAAATATGTATTATTTCCATTAGAATCTTCGTAAAATTCAATATTTTTCTAGATTTTTCAAAGATTCCTTACATTTATCACCTAAAATAAGTATTATATCCAATATAATTAAGATTCATTCCATTTTTTCCTTGACTTTTCCAAGATTCCTTGAATTTATAACTTAAAATATGTATTATTTCCATTAGAATCTTCGTAAAATTCAATATTTTTCTAGATTTTTCAATGATTCCTTGCATTTATAACCTCAAATATGTATTATTTCTATTATAATCTTCTTAAAATTCTATATTTTTCTAGATTTTACTATGATTCCTTGCATTTATAACCTCAAATATGTATTATTTCCATTAGAATCTTTGTAGAATTCAATTTTTTCTAGATTTTTCCAAGATTCCTTGCATTTATAACCTCAAATATGTATTATTCCATTAGAATCTTCGTAAAATTCAATATTTTTCTAGATTTTTCAAAGATTCCTTACATTTATCACCTAAAATAAGTATTATATCCAATATAATCAAGATTCATTCCATTTTTTCCTTGACTTTTCCAAGATTCCTTGAATTTATAACCTAAAATATATATTATTTCCATTAGAATCTTCGTAAAATACCATATTTTTCTAGATTTTTCAAAGATTATTTGCATTTATATCCTCAAATATGTATTATTTCCTTTAGAATCTTTGTAGAATTCAATATTTTTCTAGATTTTTCCAAGATTCCTTGCATTTATAACCTTAAATATGTATTATATCCAAAAATATCACCATTAATTCCATTATTTTCTGGAATTTTCCAAGATTCCTTGAATTTATAACCTCAAATATGTATTATTTCCATTATAATCTTCGTAAAATTCAATATTTTTCTAGATTTTTTAATGATTATTTGCATTTATATCCTCAAATATGTATTATTTCCTTTAGAATCTTTGTAGAATTCAATATTTTTCTAGATTTTTCATATATTCCTTACATTTATCACCTAAAATAAGTATTATATCCAATATAATCAAGATTCATTAAATTTTTTCCTTGACTTTTCCAAGATTCCTTGAATTAATAACCTTAAATATGTATTATTTTCAAAAATATCACCATTAATTCCATTATTTTCTGGATTTTTCCAAGAATCCTTGAATTTATAACATCAAATATGTATTATTTCCATTATAATCTTCGTAAAATTCAATATTTTTCTAGATTTGTCCAAGATTCCTTGCATTTATAACCTTAAATATGTATTATATCCAAAAAATTCACCATTTATTCCATTTTTTTCTGAAATTATCCAAGATCCTTGAATTTATAACTTAAAATATTTATTATTTCCATTAGAATCTTCGTAAAATTCAATATTTTTCTAGATTTTTCCAAGATTCCTTGCATTCGTAACCTTAAATATGTATTATATCCAAAAAATTTACCATTTATTCCATTTTTTTCTGAATATATCCAAGATTTCTTGAATTATAACCTTAAATATGTATTATATCAAAAAATATCACCATTTATTCCATTTTTCTCTGGAATTTTCCAAGATTCCTTGAATTTATAACCTAAAATATATATTATTTCCATTAGAATCTTCGTAAAATACCATATTTTTCTAGATTTTTCAAAGATTATTTACATTGATATCCTCAAATATGTATTATTTCCATTAGAATCTTTGTAGAATTCAATATTTTTCTAGATTTTTCCAAGACTCCTTGCATTTATAACCTTAAATATGTATTATATCCCAAAAATTCACCATTAATTCCATAATTTTCTGGAATTTTCCAAGAATCCTTGAATTTATAACATCAAATATGTATTATTTCCATTATAATCTTCGTAAAATTCAATATTTTTCTAGATTTTTCAATGATTCCTTGCATTTATAACCTCAAATATGTATTATTTCCATTAGAATCTTCGTAAAATTCAATATTTTTCTAGATTTTTCAAAGATTCCTTACATTTATCATTTAAAATAAGTATTATATCCAATATAATCAAGATTCATTCCATTTTTTCCTTGACTTTTCCAAGATTCCTTGAATTTATAACCTTAAATATGTATTATTTTCAAAAATATCACCATTAATTCCATTATTTTCTGGAATTTTCCAAGAATCCTTGAATTTATAACATCAAATATGTATTATTTCCATTATAATCTTCGTAAAATTCAATATTTTTCTAGATTTTTCCAAGATTCCTTGCATTTATAACCTTAAATATGTATTATATCCAAAAAATTCACCATTTATTCCATTTTTTTCTGAAATTATCCAAGATTCCTTGAATTTATAACTTAAAATATGTATTATTTCCATTAGAATCTTCGTAAAATTCAATATTTATCTAGATTTTTCCAAGATTCCTTGCATTCGTAACCTTAAATATGTATTATATCCAAAAAATTTACCATTTATTTCATTTTTTTCTGAATATATCCAAGATTTCTTGAAT
Organism: Aphis gossypii; assembly: GCF_020184175.1. Lineage (NCBI taxonomy): Eukaryota > Metazoa > Arthropoda > Insecta > Hemiptera > Aphididae > Aphis > Aphis gossypii. The sequence continues at coordinate 19,892 of NW_026083351.1, forward strand.
TTATAACCTTAAATATGTATTATATCAAAAAATATCACCATTTATTCCATTTTTCTCTGGAATTTTCCAAGATTCCTTGAATTTATAACCTAAAATATATATTATTTCCATTAGAATCTTCGTAAAATACCATATTTTTCTAGATTTTTCAAAGATTATTTGCATTTATATCCTCAAATATGTATTATTTCCATTAGAATCTTTGTAGAATTCAATATTTTTCTAGATTTTTCCAAGATTCCTTGCATTTATAACCTTAAATATGTATTATATCCAAAAAATTCACCATTAATTCCATTATTTTCTGGAATTTTCCAAGAATCCTTGAATTTATAACATCAAATATGTATTATTTCCATTAGAATCTTCGTAAAATTCAATATTTTTCTAGATTTTTCAAAGATTCCTTACATTTATCATTTAAAATAAGTATTATATCCAATATAATCAAGATTCATTCCATTTTTTCCTTGACTTTTCCAAGATTCCTTGAATTTATAACTTAAAATATGTATTATTTCCATTAGAATCTTCGTAAAATTCAATATTTATCTAGATTTTTCCAAGATTCCTTGCATTCGTAACCTTAGATATGTATTATATCCAAAAAATTTACCATTTATTCCATTTTTTTCTGAATATATCCAAGATTTCTTGAATTTATAACCTTAAATATGTATTATATCCAAAAACATCACCATTAATTCCATTATTTTCTGGAATTTTTCAAGATTCCTTGAATTTATAACCTCAAATATGTATTATATCCAAAAACATCACCATTAATTCCATTATTTTCTGGAATTTTCCAAGATTCCTTGAATTTATAACCTCAAATATGTATTATTTCCATTAGAATCTTCGTAAAATTCAATATTTTTCTAGATTTTTCAATGATTCCTTGCATTTATAACCTCAAATATGTATTATTTCCATTAGAATCTTCGTAAAATTCAATATTTTTCTAGATTTTTCAAAGATTCCTTACATTTATCATTTAAAATAAGTATTATATCCAATATAATCAAGATTCATTCCATTTTTTCCTTGATTTTTCCAAGATTCTTGAATTATAACCTTAAATATGTATTATATCCAAAAAATTCACCATTTATTCCATTTTTCTCTGGACTTTTCCAAGAGTCCTTGAATTTATAACCTCAAAGATGTATTATATCCAAAAATATCACCATTAATTACATTATTTTTGGAATTTTCCAAGAATCCTTGAATTTATAACATCAATATGTATTATTTCCATTATAATCTTCGTAAAATTCAATATTTTTCTAAATTTTTCAATGATTCCTTGCATTTATAACCCCAAATATGTATTATTTCCATTAGAATCTTCGTAAAATTCAATATTTTTCTAGATTTTTCAAAGATTCCTTACAATTATCACCTAAAAAAGTAATTATATCCAATATAATCAAGAATCATTCCATTTTTTCCTTGACTTTTCCAAGATTCCTTGAATTATAACCTTAAATATGTATTATATCCAAAAAATTCACCATTTATTCCATTTTTTTCTGAAATTATCCAAGATTCCTTGCATTTATAACTCATATTAGTATATATCCAATAAAATCTATATTATTCAATTTTTTCTAAAATTATCTTAAAATCCCCTTATTTGAAACCTCAAATATGTATAATTTCCAATAGAATATTCATAAATTCCCTTATTTTCTGGAATTTTCCAAGATTCCTTGAATTTATAACCTTAAATATGTATTATATTAAAAAGTTCACAATTTATTCCATTTTTCTCTGGATATTTCCAAGATTCCTTGCATTAAAAACCTTAAATATGTATTATATCCAAAAATATCACCATTAATTCCATTATTTTCTGGAATTTTCCAAGAATCCTTGAATTTATAACCTCAAATATGTATTATTGCCAGTATAATCTTCGTATAATTCAATATTTTTCTAGATTTTTCAATGATTCCTTGCATTTATAACCTCAAATATGTATTATTTCTATTATAATCTTCTTAAAATTCAATATTTTTCTAGATTTTTCTATGATTCCTTGCATTTATAACCTCAAATATGTATTATTTCCATTAGAATCTTCGTATAATTCAATATTTTTCTAGATTTTTCAATGATTCCTTACATTTATCACCTAAAATAAGTATTATATCCAATATAATCAAGATTCATTCCATTTTTTCCTGACTTTTCAAGATTCCTTGAATTTATAACCTCAAATATGTATTATTGCCATTATAATCTTCGTAAAATACCATATTTTTCTAGATTTTTCAAAGATTCCTTGCATTATAACCTTAAATATGTATTATATCCAAAAAATTCACCATTTATTGCATTTTTTCTGAAATTATCCAAGATTCCTTGAATTTATAACTTAAAATATGTATTATTTCCATTAGAATCTTCGTAAAATTCAATATTTATCTAGATTTTTCAAAGATTTTTGCATTTATGTCCTCAAATATGAATTATTCCATTAGAATCTTTATAGAATTCTATATTTTTCTAGATTTTTCTATGATTCCTTGCATTTATTACCTCAAATATATATTATTTCCATTAGAACTTCGTAAATTTCAATATTTTTCTAGATTTTTCAAAGATTCATTACATTTATCACCTAATATAAGTATTATATCCAATATAATCAAGATTCATTCCATTTTTTCCTTGACTTTTCCAAGATTCCTTGAATTATAACCTTAAATATGTATTTATCCAAAAAATTCACCATTTATTCCATTTTTTTCTGAAATTATCCAAGATTCCTTGATTTTAATCTTAAAATAATATATTATTTCCATTAGAATCTTCGTAAAATACCATATTTTTCTAGATTTTTCAAAGATTATTTACATTTATATCCTCAAATATGTATTATTTCCATTAGAATCTTTGTAGAATTCAATATTTTTCTAGATTTTTCCAAGATTTCTTGCATTTATAACCTTAAATATGTATTATATCCAAAAAATTCACCATTAATTCCATTATTTTCTGGAATTTTCCAAGAATCCTTGAATTTATAACATCAAATATGTATTATTTCCATTAGAATATTTGTAGAATTCAATATTTTTCTAGATTTTTCAATGATTCCTTGCATTTATAACCTCAAATATGTATTATTTCCATTAGAATCTTCGTAAAATTCAATATTTTTCTAGATTTTTCAATGATTCCTTACATTTATCACCTAAAATAAGTATTATATCCAATATAATCAAGATTCATTCCATTTTTTCCTTGACTTTTCCAAGATTCCTTGAATTTATAACCTTAAATATGTATTATTTTCAAAAATATCACCATTAATTCCATTATTTTCTGGAATTTTCCAAGATTCCTTGAATTTATAACCTCAAATATGTATTATTTCCATTAGAATCTTCGTAAAATTCAATATTTTTCTAGATTTTTCCAAGATTTCTTGCATTTATAACCTTAAATATGTATTATATCCAAAAAATTCACCATTAATTCCATTATTTTCTGGAATTTTCCAAGATTCCTTGAATTTATAACCTCAAATATGTATTATTTCCATTAGAATCTTCGTAAAATTCAATATTTATCTAGATTTTTCCAAGATTCCTTTCATTCGTAACCTTAAATATGTATTATATCCAAAAAATTTACCATTTATTTCATTTTTTTCTGAATATATCCAAGATTTCTTGAATTTATAACCTTAAATATGTATTATTTCTAAAAATATCACCATAAATTCCATAATTTTCTAGAATTTATCAAGATTCCATGAATTTATAACCTCAAATATGTATTATATCCAAAAACATCACCATTAATTCCATTATTTTCTGGAATTTTCCAAGATTCCTTGAGTTTATAACCTCAAATATGTATTATTTCCATTAGAATCTTCGTAAAATTCAATATTTTTCTAGATTTTTCCAAGATTTCTTGCATTTATAACCTTAAATATGTATTATTTCTATTATAATCTTCTTAAAATTCATATTTTTCTAGATTTTTCTATGATTCCTTGCATTTATAACCTCAAATATGTATTATTTCCATTAGAATCTTCGTAAAATTCAATATTTTTCTAGATTTTTCAATGATTCCTTACATTTATCACCTAAAATAAGTATTAGATCCAATATAATCAAGATTCATTCCATTTTTTCCTTGATTTTTCCAAGATTCCTTGAATTTATAACCTTAAATATGTATTATATCCAAAAAATTCACCATTTATTCCATTTTTCTCTGGACTTTTCCAAGATTCCTTGAATTTATAACCTCAAAGATGTATTATATCCAAAAATATCACCATTAATTACATTATTTTTTGGAATTTTCCAAGAATCCTTGAATTTATAACATCAAATATGTATTATTTCCATTATAATCTTCGTAAAATTCAATATTTTTCTAAATTTTTCAATGATTCCTTGCATTTATAACCCCAAATATGTATTATTTCCATTAGAATCTTCGTAAAATTCAATATTTTTCTAGATTTTTCAAAGATTCCTTACAATTATCACCTAAAATAAGTATTATATCCAATATAATCAAGATTCATTCCATTTTTTCCTTGACTTTTCCAAGATTCCTTGAATTTATAACCTTAAATATGTATTATATCCAAAAAATTCACCATTTATTCCATTTTTTTCTGAAATTATCCAAGATTCCTTGCATTTATAACTTCATATTAGTATTATATCCAATAAAATCTATATTTATTCAATTTTTCTAAAATTATCTTAAAATCCCCTTATTTGAAACCTCAAATATGTATAATTTCCAATAGAATATTCATAAATTCCCTTATTTTCTGGAATTTTCCAAGATTCCTTGAATTTATAACCTTAAATATGTATTATATTTAAAAAGTTCACAATTTATTCCATTTTTCTCTGGATATTTCCAAGATTCCTTGCATTAAAAACCTTAAATATGTATTATATCCAAAAATATCACCATTAATTCCATTATTTTCTGGAATTTTCCAAGAATCCTTGAATTTATAACCTCAAATATGTATTATTGCCAGTATAATCTTCGTATAATTCAATATTTTTCTAGATTTTTCAATGATTCCTTGCATTTATAACCTCAAATATGTATTATTTCTATTATAATCTTCTAAAATTCAATATTTTTCTAGATTTTTCTATGATTCCTTGCATTTATAACCTCAAATATGTATTATTTCCATTAGAATCTTCGTATAATTCAATATTTTTCTAGATTTTTCAATGATTCCTTACATTTATCACCTAAAATAAGTATTATATCCAATGTAATCAAGATTCATTCCATTTTTTCCTTGACTTTTCCAAGATTCCTTGAATTTATAACCTCAAATATGTATTATTGCCATTATAATCTTCGTAAAATACCATATTTTTCTAGATTTTTCAAAGATTCCTTGCATTTATAACCTTAAATATGTATTATATCCAAAAAATTCACCATTTATTCCATTTTTTTCTGAAATTATCCAAGATTCCTTGAATTTATAACTTAAAATATGTATTATTTCCATTAGAATCTTCGTAAAATTCAATATTTATCTAGATTTTTCAAAGATTATTTGCATTTATGTCCTCAAATATGAATTATTTCCATTAGAATCTTTATAGAATTCTATATTTTTCTAGATTTTTCTATGATTCCTTGCATTTATTACCTCAAATATATATTATTTCCATTAGAATCTTCGTAAATTTCAATATTTTTCTAGATTTTTCAAAGATTCATTACATTTATCACCTAATATAAGTATTATATCCAATATAATCAAGATTCATTCCATTTTTTCCTTGACTTTTCCAAGATTCCTTGAATTTATAACCTTAAATATGTATTATATCCAAAAAATTCACCATTTATTCCATTTTTCTCTGGACTTTTCCAAGATTCCTTGAATTTATAACCTTAAATATGTATTATATCCAAAAATATCACCATTTATTCCATTTTTCTCTGGAATTTTCCAAGAATCCTTGAATTTATAACATCAAATATGTATTATTTCCATTATAATCTTCGTAAAATTCAATATTTTTCTAGATTTTTCAATGATTCCTTGCATTTATAACCTCAAATATGTATTATTTCCATTAGAATCTTCGTAAAATTCAATATTTTTCTAGATTTTTCAAAGATTCCTTACATTTATCACCTAAAATAAGTATTATATCCAATATAATCAAGATTCATTCCATTTTTTCCTTGACTTTTCCAAGATTCCTTGAATTTATAACCTTAAATATGTATTATATCAAAAAATATCACCATTTATTCCATTTTTCTCTGGAATTTTCCAAGATTCCTTGAATTTATAACCTTTCCATTATAATCTTCGTAAAATTCAATATTTTTCTAGATTTTTCATTAAGATTACAGGATTACAGGATACACGTCATAATGTGGTAATTTTGTCGCTGTAAAAATGTCGCTATAAAAATGTCGCGGTTAAAATGTTGCGAACACAAAAATGTCGCGAATATAAAAATATCGCGATGTCAAAAATAGGATTAATATAATACTAATATATTATAATTAGGGTTCGGATTTATATGCAAAAATATGTTGCCAAAAATTGATTTTATAGACTTACAGAGTACAGAGTAGTACTACACAATACACATACCTATTATACGTAAAACGAACACAGATTACAAAGTACAAACTGCTCGTCGCAGTGTTCATTATCGCATTTATATTTTATATTGATATTTTAAAATTAGTTACTATGATATTATGATAAGGTATCTGGTATTTCAGCCGATAAAATTGTGTCTAGAAATAATCTATACATCGTATAATTTTATAATGTATAGAGTACACAAAAAAATAATAATAATTAAAAATGTTGTAATAAATAAAATAATAAATTGTATTTTTATGTCAATTGATATTGGAAGTTATACGAAATTCCACGCAGGTAGTCGTCAATTGATCGATTTTCATAATCATCACAAATGGCTTTAAGTCGAATTGCAGAATCTTTGTATTTTTTCTTTTTCGGAGGTTTGATGCCAGCAATATACTGTTCAACTTTTAGACGGTTTAAGCTTTCTTCTTTTTTCAGTGAATTGATAAAAATCCAAATAGATTGATGACGAGAACTTAACATTGAACTAAAACAATTATGCCAACCCTCGACTGAATTGTTAGTTCGTGGAATATCATACTTTAATAATGCATAACAATTCCATACATTTATAGAAAATAAAGGGGCTCTTCTCGCTCTCCGGCAGGGTCTTCCGATCCATGTGTCTTCAAAATAGTTAATTAAACCTGATAAACTCTCTTCATTTTCTCTATAAAACTCGGAATCCAACAGAGATTCAAATGCTGAAATTACATTATTTTCAGGCACATAAGCTAAGGCTGCTAGTTTTCTTAATTCGAGTGCAAAATTTGAATCGTTTGTATACCTAACTTGTAGCCCATTTGATTGTACATGTCGCCAAATAGATTGTGTTAAATGGAAAAAAAACCCTTTAATGTTAATTGATGGAAAAACATATTTTGAAGCGTTCATAGCAGCTTTTTCAAAATCAAACGTCATTGATTTTGGATTAAGCTGTGGTTTTAAAAATTTTAATGCTAAAAAACATACGTTTGTAAGTATCTTCTTTTTTATTAGGAAGAAGTATATAAACAGCTGGTACAACTTTTGAATAATTTATTCCATGAATAGTATAGAGTTGGTGGAAAATACTAGGTACGCAAGAAAATGTACCATCGCATAACCAATGTTCACATTGTTCCATCAATTGTAAATTGTTGTCGGTAGTAAAAATTAAAAACCGGTCTAAGTTATTTTCGTAATCAATGCTATCATATTTTAAAAAAAGCTCACCGGTTGAAGTTTTTGTGTAATTATCTGGTATTTTGAGTTCAGTTACTGATTTTGGATCAGGAGGAGCTGATCTTTCTATTTTTCTAACTCGTTGAATTGTTCGTTTTAATCCTGTTGTACTCGGAAATTGTCCAGCTATGTTGGAAGTGGTCTAAAATCATAAACTAAAAATAATTATTTGAAAATGTTATATTATGTTTATAAACTATATACCTGTAATGTCAGTGTTCCTAATACAGAATGGGTACTAAGTTGAGTAGTTTTTGCAATATTTTTAAGTCTTGCCATTGCTTCTTTAGCTTCAACTTTTGCAATATCGGCCACATGGTTATGTTCAGTAGTATGAACTACACTTTGTCCAGATGAATGTAATCGACCGCGACATTTCTTTGCATTATACTCTACGCACTTCCAAATAATTTTATTTTCGTTTTCTCTTTCTTTCTTGTATAAAAAAGAATTAAAATTCAGTAATTTTCCATTTTTTTGGTTTATTATATACTCAAATGCCATAACGTACAGATTATATTATATTATAGAGTTTCTGTTACGGTTGCAGATTACACACTAATATGTATACTGAACTTTATTTTCGTTTTATTACCTATGTTACTTTAATCTAATCTAATCATACCTACGATCGAATGAAAACCGGAACTGCGAGCCACATCGGCGACTACGGCGATATATTACTACCTGCGACATTTTTGTTTTGGCGACATTTTTATCGCGGCGTTTTTGCTGCAATCTTTTTACAGCGACAAAATTACCGCGACATTTTGACGCGACACCGAACATACATTGTGTCATCGTTATATACTTATATTGTATTTAATACTGCAACCAATAATGTGAAGAATAATAAGTATTTGGATCTATATTAAAAATCAAAGTTTATTAATTATTATTAGTTATAGGTATTAAAACTTTAAAATTTAAACGAGTGGAATAGTGGACCAACGTTTAGCGAAGTACTCTTATACCACTCCACTCGTCTAAACTTTAAACATTTATAAGTTATAACTGTAGAAATGATACTATGATATAATAGTAAAAATATATTTTTTAAAAAAATGTTGTTTTTTTAATTAGATTTAATTAGGCACTTTAAATTATTTATGTGATATTAACATTTTTAAGAATAATTGATCACCCGGTTGTGTGCATTTAATTTCACAAAATAAAACATATTTTCTCCGGTACAGACTGGCGACTGGTGTCTGGTTTTACAATCAGATTATAAGATGGCGATAATATGAAGACATTTCAATGAGGTAATATTACAATAAAAACTGGCATAATATACCTATATTATATACATTGTGGGTCAGATATATTATTATAGACATATTTTATATAAAATGTTGATTATGTGTTTGGCTAAAACTAACTCCTATAATATGGCTTTTTATTTTTAAGGAACAACGTACATTACCTCGCCCCCTATTTTTAATTTTGCAATTTTTTTTTTGCACCAATAATTAGTAAGTACTCAATTTCTGCAAATTCCTGAACTAATTATTGGTGTAAAAAAATTGCAAAATTTAAAATTGGGGGCGGGGTAATGTACGATAAGGAACAATAAAACTCAAGATAGTCGCAGATTTATTTTCATACATAAAAGAGCAATAAGATCGGTAGAGACTTTTTTGTTTTATCGTGGTGCAAAGCAAACGAAAGTTTTTGTTCTTTTTCTTTTTGAAAACAAAATAACATTTTAAAAGCATTCGCATACTAATATGCCGTTTTATATTTTTACCTCAACAAATCAAATTTCTATAACTATGGACTATTATACCGTTACCATTTACGAATATACGAGTACTTATAAGTAGATACGTCGAATACTAACGATACGATTGTCACTGCAGAAGTCACATTATGACGGATCGAATGTTGATGGTGTATTATGGAATAAAAGAAAAGAGTAACGTGGTGAGAAACAAATTATTTTAAAATAGAAATACTTAAAATAAAATTACTTAAAAATAAAATTTTACAAGACTGCAATATAGGTATATAATTGTATGTATACAATATACGTGCATGGTTATTTATTAGTTAAAATCAATATAATATAATTATATACGTTTATTATAGGAATCATCAATTGGATACATTTTTTTTTTTAAGTAATACTCATTTAATTTAATTTAATATTTTTAATGGACTTAAATTAAAACATTTGACAGTTTTGATGTTATAGTTGGTCTTATTTTTAACTTTTTGGTTTTTACTTTTTTATTTATTTTAATTTAAAAATATTGCAGTGGACAATGGACATATACTCGTACACTATATACACTATAATATACACTATTATGGAGCTTATATTATTAAACAATTTTTCATCATACAAACAACAAACCACGTATCATTCAAATATTCTTTAAAAGTGTAAATAATTACTATAATTAATAATAAGTATAAATTTGTTAAATGTTTTATCATTAAAATCGTATTGAAAAAAATTAACTAATATTTGCGTATGCCGTGTACCTACGTCATTACGTCAATAAAATAAAAATATGAGTAATCTACTAATGTGTATAATATACTCGTATATTATTATGTCCATTTAATATAATATGCGTCCATGCGTCCATGATACTCTATATAGGTTATAGGTACATAATATAACAATATTCAAGTAAAAATTCCAGATGGGTGACTACCTTGAACATTTAACGAAGGGTGTCCACTGCCCACACATTACACCGCAAACGACGTAAACATAATATACTTATAGATTAATATTTATACGACTCTTGTGTGCATATACTTTTATTACCTAAGTGTTATAATATTTTAATACACAAATAATTTATGTCAACCTGTTTTGTCATGTATAACTTAACAATAAACAATGTATAATGTATATTATAATATAATATTAAGCTTTATATTATCTAATGGTTCACTTTTTTCTCATATATAAAAATGTAATTTTACATTCTATACTGGCAACCAAACATTCAATTCATATACCAACTTCCTACTTATACCCAATAACCGTAGGTACATAACAAATTAGGTACTAGAAACAAAATTAATATTTGATATGTTGTTTTTATTTAATTTAATTTTTAACTGAATACATTTTTTCAACTTCAAACATTTTTATATATAAATAAATGTTTTAAGTTAATATATATATATAGAATTATACATAATATGTATTTTAAATATTTCATAAATTTCTTTAGAAACTTGTATTAAATTATAGATTTGTTAACCTGTCTTAAAAATTTTTCATCAACAATGAAGAAAAATATATTCAAAATTTAAAATACCTATACATAATGTAAAATTAGTTTAATTATTTTGAAAATTGTATAGAGTTTAATAAATGAAAATTTAAGTACCTAACATCAAAGTACTTTAAGTTTTTACGATTAATTTTTTTTTGAAATATTACAAAAAAAAAACGATTATATCTTAAATGTAACTACTTAATAGTTACCTAATATAGTTTGTCAACATTCTAACTTCAAACGCCAATAAAAAATCATTGTTATTTTACTCGATTTTTTGTTCAATTAATTCTAGTTATGAAAATGAATACTGAACTTTGAATTAAATTATTAAGCTTTTAAATTAAACATATACATTGTTTTCAAATTTATTAGAAAAAAACTTAAAATTTTTTTATGATTGGGTGAGTAAGATAAATAGGTAAATAGCATTATTGAATCATTGTCGTACAGTAATAAAATTAGCCACGCCACTAGCTGGTGTACACGAACACAATATAATTCGCATAATAATATAATATAAGTACCTACCTACCTACCAATTATATTCGTAGTAGGTACATATAGGTGCATAACATAATGTTTATCATCATATTTCTATTTGATTTCTATTGTTTTCACTTTTATTAATGAACCAATAATGCGTTAATGCATATAAAGAATAGACAATTGAACATTAACCTACTTTACTGGAACATTTAGCTTTAGTATTAATGTATACTTATAAAATAAACATTTAACATGAATTGAATTATTAATTAGGTACAATATGTGTTTGACGTGAATATAAACTTTTATAACACCTCACGAAAATATAAAATTTGTTTCATGTTTATATAGTTTGTTATTAATGTTTCCATCACATCGTGGTATTAAACGGTTTAATTACAAATTTGTACTGTACAATGTAAATAGGTATTATCATTGGTCAGTGTGGTGGTAAACTAAGTTCCGATAACAATGATTCATTATAACGATTTAATAATATGTCCACCACGGAAGTAAATTTTCAAAATTTTAATTTCGTTTCTTTTTGTTTAAATATTTGCATAATAATAATATAATCTCTGCAATAGATTATAAATTAGACAAATATGTATCAATGATATTTATTGATAAAACGATTCCAACAAACGTATAATATTGTTCGACAGTGTCTACACTATTAGATAGGTATATAAATATATAATACCTATATAATATAGGTGCATCGTGCATATATTATTATCATCACAATAATCGCAATACGGACAAGAAAATAAATACCATTGTATCTTTGTTGGTTGCGATATTATATTGAATATAACATGACAAGTAAACAAAATTTACTTCGTATACCCAGTAGCCTAAGATACAAGAAAGACCATACCTAAAATATGTGCATTGCTATTTAGTATTTATATATAATTACATGTTAGCACCAGTAGATTTTAGTATCAGTTTTCATTTCTAATTGAAAAAGCGGTTCAATCAAAACTAAATTAAATTTATATTACATTCAGTGCCGTAAAAACCGGATGTGCAGAGTGTGCACCGCACATGGGCCACAGGCCTCATACTATATTGTAGGGCCTCAAAAAGAGATTATAATACGGCCACACAGGTCCTCTAGATTTTGGTTTGCATATACAGGCCTCGAGTAGTCTAGTTACGGCACTGATTACTAAATCAAATTTTAGTTACCTATCAGATTCAATAATACGTCTGAAATGGTTAATATGCCTTACTAATATTATAAATACTATAGAGGAAGAAAAAATCAAATTTAACTAGCCTGCAATATTATATAGCGTAAAATTAAAAAAAAAAGTTTACTCTTTTGAAAAAAAATAATGAATTGTATTGATATAGGTATTATGTATAATGTTTTTACTTATAAGGAATCTAGTTTTGTAATCACTTACCTACTTAAAAGAAAAACTAAAAATTAAGAGATTGGAAATTTCAAAATTTGAACATTAAATAGACATTAAATGTCTATTTATAAAGGTATATATATATTAGTCTAAATAATATGAAATTGTCGTGTATTGAAAATAAGAATAAAAAAAAAACTAATAAGTAATAGATCAATGTATCAATTTCTAACAATAAATATTATTTAATTAATAAAAAAATAATGATATGCGTTTAAAGTTGTTTAAATTTGAACTTCAATGGCTCATATAAAAATATAATAAGTGGTTTTATGCTATACTTTTAAATAACAGTAAATAAAACTAATAATATATTTTCAAGTTTTATTACATATAGTTATAAATAAAAGTATAATATATAAATCAAAAATAAACTTGAAAAAGTTGAACATATTAAATATTTATAGTATAGTAAATAGTAAAAAAAGAACAAAATATTTTTTTTAATGGAATAATGTTTTGAAAATATTATTGATGGATAAAAATTGATTCTATTTTAATATTATTCAACATTTATATTAAAATCGAGAATTTATATCAAAGTATAAAATCTGTTGTAAAATTTAAAGTTCAACAATAATTATTAGGATATAGTTACATAAATAATAATGAGAACAATAATTATATAGGTACGAGTATGGGCAATAACTAATATTTCAAATTATCATTTATTAGAACCAATTCAATCGTTTCATAGACGAGCATAACGACGCATAAACCATATGAACCGCATATGGAGAAATAAAGATTGAAATCGTAAAAATATATTTGATATTTAAAATCAACAAAACAATGTATAATTGCGAATAAAAAACAATTAAATCAATTAACACAACAGTTAGTTGTATACAAATTATAAAATAGATATTTATTATTCAAATAAAAAAAACTAATATTGATACCTAAGTGAAATTATTGAAATCAAAATAAAAAAAATATATATGTTGAGGATATAAATACGGTATATTATACCATTTTATTATGTATATTGTATATAAAATATATAATATAATCTATGTAATATGCAGACAGTCCACAGATCGTCTCCACTTAGAATCGTTAATTATCGTAAACAATTATTTATCTATGAATTGATGATCATATAGATAATATTATTCTTTTGAAAACTTTGACAAATCGTATCCGAATTTTCTCAAATTTTCGAATTATTTAACTTTATAATATAATAGGAATATAATAGTCCTAATGGATTTATGTAAATTTTAAAATATATTTAATATTTAGAGTCTGTTTATTTTATTCAACAGTTTTTTCAAATTATAAAATGTAAATGTGTATGATAATATATAATTATTTCTAATTTTCAAATAATAATTATAAGTATAATACGGGGATCATTACTACTACCTTTTAAGCCTATATTAATAAATTATCATGGACTATTGTATCTTTAGTAGATATTATAAAGTTAAATTACTTAGAAAATATTCGTCCAAATGTCGATCAAAAATATATATGGGTACATTTTCAAAAGTCACATCTCCTTAATAATTTTCTATAATATTAATTGTTAAAATGTACTAGTATATTTTAATATATTTTTTTTTTCAAGAATGACGTATCTCATTAAAAAATAACTTTGTATCAAAATGCTCCTTCCATCCTAAAATTGCATAAAAAATCTTAAGTATATTAAAATTGGTTTATAGATATACTTGAAAATTCCAAAAATTTGAATATTTTAATACATTTATCATTGGGAAAATGGGCAATAAGCATGTTTAGTGAATCATCTTCTATATTATATAGAGAGTGTGTATACACGACTCGAAATTCTGGATTCTCTGTGTTCAGCATCTTATTGCCAACGGCTTGTGGTGGTGATTTGAGGGAGGGTTAATTTGACTTGCAAAGTCACTATAGAGACAATGGGATAAAGTTTTACCGCCGCTGGCGACTTTTAACTGTCCGGACGAGAATATATTCTGCACCGTCTTGTAGCACGTTCAATCCTATTCGGATCCTTAGGCTGGAATTATAGCTTTAAATTATAATACATGTTGATCGATTTGGCTGTGTGTATAGTGATTGGTATTTATATATATACAAATAACACTTTTTATTTGTTTGCGCAATCGAATATACACATTTCCAGACAGAGCTATATATTATTATTATTATACGTTCGACTAATACAGTTTCAAAGGGCACGGGAGTCGAGAGATCTTATAAAAAATTAAAAATAAACGAAAAGAATTTCCCAGAAAAATGTTTTATAACAATTATTTACCATTTTTAAGCAGATTGTAAACATTGTTCGTTTCTCTTTATAGTTCTTCAGCCACTGTACACATTTTCATTTTGATGGTAAACAAAATTCTTTGAATCTTCGTAGAGAGTAAATTCGCAACATTGACAGTGGAGGCAGTAAGTTGTCGTTATTCGATTTAATGTCTGAAAAGTAATCATCACATAACATTCTCAAAACAAATATAATTTTATTGCAAGGTCAACGTCAAACATTACATTATTAATCTGTACGAATTTGCTATTTTATTTTCAATTAAATAAGCCCTTCTTTCAAACAAACAATTTTATGGAGATTTAATTTTAAAGAGAAAATATTTAAGTATTTTTTTCTTAGATGAAAGTTTTAATTAAATAACACAGCCAAATGGCTTCTTAACACAAATATACTGAATTGACTTTAAACGATTCATTTAATAGCGTCCAGAACGAAATAAGTTGACGATTTCATCCACTATCCAGACTATATATAGTCTACAATATACATAGATCTATAATATAAAATAAGGTAAAAAAAATAACGATACAGTTTGTTATAAAAAACTATAAATATTTTTTCTTTTACTAATTATAATTTTAAATATTTTCTTACCTGGGAAGTTTTCTGTTTTATAGGAATTGCTGCTGATATTATTAACAATAATATATTATAATTGTAATATTTATACTATTATAATATAAACTTGATAGTATTATTTACAAATTATGTTTCATTAAATATAACTATTTTAAAATGATAATGATTAAATACCAAAATTAAAAACATTTATTATGTAAAATAATAACACGCATAGATAAAATGTCCAACTATTCAAATATAATTAAAGCTTTGAGGCTATATTTTATAGTTTCGTTACAATATCAACTATTTGTAAATAATACTTGTTTTAGAAACAATTTCCGCCTGACATATTTTTAAATGATAATCAAGCTTGCATTTAAATTTCAATAATTAACTTTTAGATTTGAACTTCAACATATATTTTAATTTCATACATTTGTCAATATATATCTTAAATCCATTCATTTAATAACACAATTTAAATCAATACCGTACATTTTTTATTCTAATACAAATATAATATAATACTATGAAATTGTGTTAAGTAAATATTGATATAAATTGTACGTCTTAAAAATAAATTATAATGTTTTATACTCTTATATTGTCTTATATCTATTGATCTATGTATATAATATGTAATAATGCAATCATCTCAATATGTGTATTATAAATAATCAAAAAGTATAGATATAATTTAAGATGAAAAACTCACCAACTTATATTAACTTATATTGAACTTATATTAAGTTATTATTTGTATAATTGTATTTATTTAAAAATATATAAAACTAGAACTATAGAAATTAATCCTAATGGATAGTTTTATAAAAATAAATTACATTTTTCGTATCAAAAAATACAAAATATCAATATGAATTTACAATTTAGCTTCAAATAATTTTTTTTAAGTATGATGTTGAATACTATAGATCAATATTATAATAACACACCAACCTGAAACGTCGATTAAAATAACAGTGACTATTTATTATTCTAAATGCAGATAATTTTACGTATAATAGGTTGTTTTTTATTTTAGTTAAATAAAACTCCATCAATGCAATATTATAAAAAACAATTATGCATGTTTTAATCGGAATGCATGAAAAAAATCGTTTACTATTTTGTAAATCGTTTGGAATATTTAGTCACCCAACATGTGTAATAATTAGGGCTCGAAGGTTGAAGAATTACAAAATACTAAATAATGACCTAAAAAATTGTAAATTTGATCTATGAATGTTTAAAAATCCCCTTATAAAAATGTAAAAACGATTAAATAAAATAAAATACTATTCCTAATTAATAATGTTACATGTTTTAAATTGTATAAATAAAATAATAAAATAAAATAAAATGAATAGTATAATTAATGATTATATTTGTAGATAAGTAAAAATATACCTATATATTTATATGCTGTAATAAATTACGTATAAAATATATATCGTCAAATTAAAATTTAATTAAAATCATTTGATTTAAAATTATTTAAATTCATTGTAATAGTAAGATTTTGAATAAAATATATATATATATAAAAAAGTAGGAATATTTTATTTAATTTATTGAAAATTAGTTGAAAGTGAAAAAAGTTCAATGTCGAAAAATGTAAAAATTAGTAGGTATAAGTATAATATTATTAGGTATAAGTCATCGAAACACATGTTTACAGGAAAGCATATTTTAAGATATTCCAAAAAAAATTAATGAAAAAATCATCAACCTACGAACACTGAAATTTGGCGTTTACAAACTATGTTATTATCATTATTATCTGTTCACAAATTAATGAAAATTACACGCATCAATAATTTTTTTGGCAAAAATAAAAAGTTTATATATTATTAAATATATATTGTGTTTTTGAAAAAAATTTAAAAAAAAAAAACTTATAGTTTGTAGTACTTATACTTACAATAAAAAATAATAATAACGGCATGTTTTAATGACTGTTGGCATTGTGGATATCAATAGAATATACACATATTATTACTATAATATTTATATAAGATAATATGTTATTATCTATATTCTATAGTCTATACCATGGTAAGTGGTGAAAATAAATAGATAGGTACAATATATCTGGTACACACCACATAATAATATTATGAGTGAATATAAGCATATTGTAAAATATACCTAGGGTGATAAAACGACAGTGGGATGGGAAATATCTTCAGTGAACTTTTTTCCAATACACATTTTTTTTTTTTATTGATCTCTTAAATCATCGGCTGCAAGGACCATTAGTTTAACTTAACTTAAAATTAATTAACAAATAGTGATTAGGTTACATGTTAGATACACATTATTATAAAATTTATAAAATTATTATGTATTAATGTATTATTGATATCTTTACAAAGAAAATATTGTGAATAATAATGTATTTTTTGTATATACATAATCTGATGATAAAATATTAATATTTACTGACTGTGGTAGGGTCGTATAGATAAATACTGAACTTATTAAATATGCTTTGGGCAAAGAGAAAATATTTGTTTAGATAAAATAAGTATTAAATACGTATTTCAAACATAAAATATGTATATTATAATATAGTATACAATATACCTAACTTTTAGGGTTTTTTTTCATTGTTTTTTTTTCCTTAAATTCAAAATATACTTAAAATAATAAAATGTTAATTAATGTCTTAATTAATAAGTGTTCTAGAGTCGCATACTCGCCTCAACGACTCGCCTACAATATTAATAGCTATTCAAAACGAGTCTTAAACGATTTACTTATTTACCATTTACGTACAATTGTTACATATTGATAATGTTAATTTTATGTTTTTAATTGATAAATCGATCCATAATCCTTAAATAGTTATATTTTTTTAATGATCATACATCGTGCACGTTAAAAAAAAATCAGTGTCGTCCCTCCCGATGACGATTCGTTTGACCATCCACTGATCTGCAATATATTATTGTGTATGATTATGGGCACGCGTGTATTACACAGTACATTATCTTCAAATAATTTAGTATGAGCCCGCGAGCACGACAGGTTAGTTTGGAAGAGGAGAAAAAAAATATCACAACACAACGTCTGTCCGCATGTTCACAGTGTTCCCATCCCCCCCATCTCCTCTCCACAACCGCCGATCAAACCACCGCTACCACCCCCACTCGCTAAAAAGCACAGCGTTATCGCGGATGCGATGATCTATTTTTACACTCGCCTAAACTCCGTCCGTCCCTGCTGACGACGAGTCGTCCGTGTCCGCTCAGTCTCGCGCATTCGCTTTTCTTCGACTGTTACGACCGTACCGCACCGACGACCACACAGTGGAGTAGGTACGGCGGTCATAGTTGGTTATTATCGTTATTTTATTTTTTTCCCACCGAATACATCAACAGTATTATTTTAACAATTTTATTTTTCAGTTTTTTTTTTATCCATTGAATGATAATAACTATCACCGATTTCTAATAAGAGATGGCTCATTTCCGAAAAACCAAAAAAGACCACAACAAATCGTTCATCATTCTAAGAAAGGTAAGTGCGTTTAAATTTACTCGTGTTTGATACGATTTTTGTGGGTGCAATAATTTTTTCCTATTTCGATTAGCTATCTAGAGTGGCTAGGTAGTAGGTATATTAAAATTATTATTTATTTTTTAATGTAATACAATTTACTAAAACTTGAGTAAAAAATTATGAATGTCTAGAGTAGGTAGGTATGAAGTATTTGTGTAAATATTATTTAGGATAATAAATTAATAAATATTAGTGAAAAGTAATTGAATGTGCATGAAAAAATACAAAGAAATGTATTTATCAATTGTATATACTACAAAATAAATTAATATACACTTAAAACTTATATTAAGTATACTTGAAATGTACATAGAAAGTGTGTACCTAAATTTATTACACTAATATTTTATTCTGTACCACATAGGTACTATTAAAATGTTCACGTTATTTTTTCATTATTAATTATTAATCTTTTTATTATCATTTAGGTTAAAATCGTATTCATCAATATTATGATTGGTTTATGTAAGAATATTTAAAATTATATAGGTAATAAGGATTTCTATTTTTTGACATTCTTATAGGTTATGCGTTTTGATAATACATATGTAATGTACTTAATACTTATATACTTATACGTACAGAATATTTGACGAAAAAATCGTTTTTTTTTTTTAAACCAAGAGAAGTTTTGGTTATTTTTTATAAGTTTATACTTGTTTTATAACGTATAGGTACCGATATTGTATATAAGTAATATATGTCTCCATGTCAAATTAATTACATTTTCAAAGAATGTTAAAAATTTGAATTTTCCTGCAACTCCTTATCTCAGAAAAAATCGTCAAACCTTAGGATCCAACCTTTAAAATATAATAAACTTATTATTATTTTTTTAATTTGAAATATAGAATTTAATATAAATTTAATGTAATATCTATAAAGGACAAATGTACTATAATGGCCAAGTCTCTAATGTGCCATCTATAAAAAAAAATAATGATATTTTATTTTTTGACAAAAATACCACTGTACCTAGATACTCTTCTTAGTTCCTTTACATCAATATAAAAACTATTCTGTACAACCATGAATTGTAATTAAATTATGTTACATTTTATATATAATATAACATAATTTATATATTTATATATATGTGTACGATATATATCAGTGGCGTAGTTATGGGGGTTAGGTTAGGTTATGGGGATATGAGGATAGATCCCCCCCCCAGAGCCTTTTTTTTTAATGTTTAAATCATTGACTTATTGAGCCCCCCATTTTATGTTTAACCAATAAATTATATATCCCCCCCCCCCCCAGAACAAAATCATAACTACGCCACTGATATATATACACTTATGTCACAAAAATGACGTATAGATGAATTTCACAAATTTAAATGATTATATGTCTTACTTTATTATTTTACGTTCTAACAATAGATGATTAAAGGCAGTTTTATAACAATTGTTAAGACCCCTAGAATTTAGCAACCTCTAGAATTGAATGTTTTTGTTATTGTATTTTTTCTTCTTATGCTATGGTAGCTTTCGATCAAATTTAATAAAATTTAGTTAGGTAATAATAATATATAAATATAAAACATGTCTGAAAGTATAAAAAAAACTACCTACAGAAAAGTGTATTTCCATCAATAAACTTAAATACTTTATTTCATAATCTATCTTAATACATTATTATATCATAAGCCATTAAAATGTTAAAGTAATAATAATTATGATTACTTGTCAACCGACAAGACATAACTAATTTTCTGCATATTATACTCTCCTTGAAATATTTTAAAATTTAATATCTTGAAAACTTCGTGGCCCCTAAATTATTATAAGTAATAATAAACAATCATCTAAAATCTAAATAGATGATAGTATATAAATTTAATAAATATATATAATTTCTAATAGATTTTGTAGCGTAAACATTTTTTTAATTTCATAAGATAGTGTAGTATTTTTCATTTTCATTTTTCAACAAACTCTGCAGAAGTGTGCATGTATTTTGGTAGTATTCTGTGCCTAGTACTAATACCTAATTATATTATATTTCAAGCTGTGATTATTGATGTTTATATCAATTAATATTAATTTAATAATAATAATTAATATTTTGTTTTAATGGTAAGCATTTACCTTTAGACAAACTAGCAAAGTATGGAGTATAAAAAATTCATTTTCAACATTTTTACAATAAATAATATTGAAGCCGAAGTATTTATTTGAGTTCAAAAATAAGAATTTATTTTTATCAAGAATATTTTTGTGTGTATTTTACGGAAAATATTTCTAAAGAAGATGAGCGTTTATTCTTCAATATAATTTAAAAATGACTTCATCGCCACTGGCAAATTGGTTTGGTAAACGTAACAAAAAAAAAAAAAAAAAACAATTTTTTCAAAATGTTATTTACCTTTAGGGTTTAATAACTTTTATCATTTTCCTTGATAAATGCGTGTAATGATAAAATAATAAAAACCAATAAAAAAGAACATAATAATTTAGAACAAATTTAGTCATAAATCATTTTTAAACATATAGGTAGTCAATTTTAAAATCTTAACAATTATGATAATATAATATATTATCATAATTTTTGAGATATGTCATATGATACATATTTTTGATTCAATACCTTTCTTTAAGTTCATGTTAACATTTAGTAATATATATACTATATATGGCAATTTTTAATTAATTATAAATCTAAAAAATAAAAAACTTTTGATTATTAGTAATGGTAATATCATATTTTTGATGTTATCCCTTTGAGTTAATTATCCTTTAGGACATTAAAAAGTAAGTGAAAATTGTATTTGTTAATAATATAATGACATCATTATACTTGTATTATAAAAGCATTAAATATAATATTTTCCAATATGTATACTGCCACACACGGAAACATAATACGTAGGCGATGACTTTTTTTTATAAAAAACTTCTCTTTTTATCGAATACTATTATATTTCTGGGACATTCTTTGGAATATGTTTTTTTTGGGGGTTGCTTATAAAACATATTATATAGCTTGCTATTTCCTACTTCTACACAATAATGTGTATTATAGTATACTTAAAATGCTGGGTTTTTGATGCACAAGAAGTCTAGAAAGTAAAAAGCAATAAAAAAATCTTCTAAATAAATGCTAATAAAAAAACGAAAAGATACAGAGTTTAAAGGTAATCTCTAACTTTATGTGATACTTATATAATATCTGATATTCAATTATGAACAAAATTAAAATTTTAAAAACTGTATTGCTTAAACTGATAGATTAAAAAATACATCATTAAAGCATCGATTATCTAGATGCGTAGCTCCAACTACAATATTAAGCAAAAGGTTTCATGTCAAAAATAAAGAAATATTATTTCAATACAATACATAATCAAATTATAGTTTCGGACAGTTTTAATGAATCTAATACATACATATCGTATCTAGTCAGTTTCAGTATCATCTATTCGATATTTAAAAATAAGTAGATAACCGCTTTATACATTGGGATAGTTGAGTATACCTCGTCGTTATATTTTAAATTCAATGATAAACCATTTTATGCGATAGTTAGGTTAAAAACGATAAAAAATGATACTGAGCGAAGACAGTCTATTTTTTTTTAACCAAGATTACTACACAACTATTCTAATAATAGTATTAAAATCTTATCAGATATTCGTATTTTTTTTTACATAATTATTATATAAAAAGCAAACAATTTTAAAGTTTTACTTCCAAAAAATACCAACTAGATTAAATTTTCTATAATACACATTCTTCGTCCACTCAGAATTTAAAATTAAATAGGTACACACAATTTGAATATAATGGCATGTAAATTTCTGCCTTATAAATTATATTGGTATTAATACTAAATATTTACTATATTGTATTTATGTCATATTTATTCGTATTCGTATATTATATTCTTAATTATATTGCGTCATTTAGCCGAAAAATGTCCATTTAATATATTTTGTTTTCGATCCATACTTATTATTATATTACATTCTTTCATTTTCGGTCATATATTGTATTAATTTTTCATTTGTCGACTTAAATACCGCCCACTTATTTTTATTCTAAATATTTATTCTCCTTGATAGTGATTCGGCTTATTTATTTCCCTCTTTAAACTATATAATATTTTCTATATTATTTCTCTTAAATTTGTTGTTCTATAGTCAACTTCAACTATTTTATAGTGCTTTAATGTTATTTTTTTTTATTTTCAATAGTAGCAATACTATGAGTAATATTATATAACATATAGGTTAGTCATGCTATAGTGTATTATTATTATTTTTCGTGCATCATACGATGTTTAAATAGTATATAATATTTTGCAATATTGAGAGCTACTCTATAATATAATAATAATAAAATATAATATAATATACGGATGTATTAAATTTATTGAGTATAGTATAATATTTAGTACTGTAGGCAATGAATAGATACGTTAATTTAGTTACCTACTTTACTTATATACTAACAGTAATTTCAAAACTCATTACTTTACGATTTAAAATTTGTTAAATCAGTGTAATTGCAACATAAATAACAACACGTGCAAGTACAATTTCCTAAATATTAATTAATAACATTAACAGTGATACTACATAATATAAATATATTATATATTATATTATATGTACGTAAGTATAAAATTTAATAATTGTAGTGATGTTTAAGCATTATACTTTTAATTTATTAACGACAACAGGTACCGACATAATCAATATACTCTTTATGAGTTGAGTATACAGACAATTCACAGTGTATAATATTTAATTTATTTTCTCGTTAAATAATGTTCATTAAATTAACTATATAAAGCTTAAATCTCACGTTCCTTCTTAGTTTATTTTTTAGTAGGTACAACAAGTTGTCTGCGTCTTATTAGTTATGTTAAGACTTTAAACGTAACTCATAATAATTGTATAATAATATGATAATATGAGGTATTTCGTTCGTAATTATTCGTGAATTCTTTGCATATTTCGAAATCAGAGTGTGTCTGTGTTGTAAGAATTTCTATTCTGAGTCATTTTTAATTTTTATTATTTTAACTCTTGTCTCTTATCTTTAAATTAAACTTTTCAAAGGCCTTCAGTTGTATTTAATATTAAAAAAATATATAAAAGACTCCATTTTTGTTTGTTCGAATTTGAATTAATTAACTTTCTTAGATCATCAATAATATTACGTTTTAATGAAAAAATCTGTTTTGGAATTCTAAATTTATTCTTTTGATCTCTGATAAAAAACAAATACTTACATATTATTCAATAATGCGATAACAATATTTTTCTTTGATGAATAGTGTAAAAAACATAATTTAAATACTGAATTGCTGTATTTTCTAATTTCCAATTGGTTAGCAACATACCACGCATATTATTAAAAATATAATATAGTTTATAGTATTTTATATAGCTTAGTTTTTTTTTTTTACTCATAAAAGTATACCTACTCAATTTATTCCATAAGAGGTTTAATATGTCTGAAGAAAATATTTGATTTTTTTTTTTAGAAAGTTTTTATTTTTACCACACATATAATTCTATAAAGACATAATTTTTGTGACGTTTCTGATAGAGACAATGATTGATTTGATAACTTGTTTGACACAATATATAGTAGGTGATTAAACTTTATAATGTCGTACACATAGAGTAATTCAAAATAAATAAAAATATAATTTTCCATTTACAAGTCAAACGTTGATAATGCATTAAGACACTGAGGGAAAAATGTGTGAATTCATGGAAATCATCAACATTCCGTAGAGGAAGTTTAAACATCAATAAATTAAAAAGTTAGATTAGGTATATAATATTATATTATAATATAAAATAGGTACAGACGTACAGTAAGTACACATATAGGCGTGTATAGACCTCCATAACTGGTAAAGCAAATTGTAAAATTTTAGTTTTTACATTATAGTATATTTAAACTACATCTATACTTATTACCTACCTATAATATTTGCGACTCTTTTCTCATAGTATTACATAATAAATATCTATAACGTTTTGAGTAAATATGTAAATACCTAAAAATTTAGAAAATTCCTGTTACTTACTATAAAATATGTCAACTGCCAAATTAAATGAATGCTAGAACACAAAACAAATCATTAATGTTATTTGAAACTAAAATAAAGTACCTATTTACCTATAAAAATTAAATAAGCGTGAATAAATAAATTATTGAAAAATGATTTAAATTGGAAAAGTGTTTATGTTATTACAAATAGATAAAAATATAAAATACGGTAAATTATAAAGTTCTTTTTATAATTCCATATGCCTATTTACTGGTTTTAATTTTTTTAAAGTTTTAATTACGTAATCATCAATACTTATAGTTAACAATTCTTCCAAACGGTCTTAAAACATTGAGCTTTTAGGTTTTATTTTGATGAAACTCAATAGAAAAATGTCTCTCACACGAACAATTTGTAGCTGAGATAGCTACTAATTATTTTACAACTTTTTATATATTTTTAAATATGGTATCTCTTCCAGAATTAGCCAACCACTTTATCTAATCTTCACATTATTGTTTAATATTTTTTTATAAACGACTGATGGTATAACTCTCCAACTCTCCAATAAGTCGCTGGGGAGGCAGCTGCCCATCCTACCTCCTCCATAAACATGCCTATGGATACACATATTAATGTTTAATGCGTATTAATGCTTACACTTTGATGAGTTCATACTATAAATAGTGAAATGTTAAATAGTTATATACTCAGAACAGTCAGAACTTAAGAGTTATAATGACTCATCGAAAATCGTAAGAAATACTAAATAATTCTTATATTAGTAAAAGGTAAAAGAAAAGGTAATACGGGAAAAAGTATTTGGTTGAGATTTGAGATGTACACAGAAGTTTAAATAAACATGATTCACTTGCATCTAAAATACAATATATAAATACTGTACGTGTATGAAGATGTGGAGGCGTACACCATCGTTTGTATTGTAAATTACTATTAATATTGTATTATTATTATACCTAATTACCTATATTTTTTCGATGACACTAATCTGATATGTTTTCGATGTTAAAGAATAATTATAAATCTTTTTGTCAAATATGTCCATGATATAATATTAGTATCATATATAGCATTTTTCATTTATCATACACACATAATGTACTATAGTATATGGGAATAGATTAATCGAATACCGCGCCCGTATAATATGTTATTAGTGATGTTATTACTTATTATATCTATTATACCTAATTAAATGCCAAAAATATATTATTGTGAAGTATATTTGTTGTCATCGATACATCATACATCCATTACATAGTTATTTCTACCTAATAACTTATTAAAGTAATTATTACAATAGTATAACAAATTGGAATTTTAAGTTGTATATAGTCATCGTGCGTAATACTTGATACTATTGCTTTTGTTCCATTAACTTTTTTATTATTAGCCGTATTTACTTTTTAATTTTTATAATGGTAAATGTCACTGTAAGTATGTCGAAGACTATATATAGGGGTGAACTCTACCCATCTTTTAAGAGGGAGAAGGGGAAATCTTTACTGATACTTAATTAATTTTGTATATTATACTAATTCTTGTATGACTATGAGTTTATTGAAAACGTCAATGTATCAATGTATCATGTCTATCGCAGTGCAGTTAAACTCATTTACATATTACATGCGATATCTCGTTGGATTCTTGACAAATGATAGTAATATTATAGGATAAATAAACAATAATATAAGCTTTTATTATATTGTTTAATTAATAAAACAACGATTGTTAACGAATTGAAGGGTAGTAATTGTCTT